>NW_020291723.1:0-113000 GCF_003184785.1 Aspergillus japonicus CBS 114.51
ATTTATTTAATTTATTTAATTTATTTAATTTATTTAATTTATTTAATTTATTTAATTTATTTAATTTATTTAATTTATTTAATTTATTTAATTTTATTAATCTGTTTACTTTTTTTAATTATTTTATATATAATCTGTAATCTTTTTAACTATCTGTTTGTTTCTAATCCTGTTTATAGCTCTTTAAGCTATATCTTGTCTATAAATCTAAAAATAGTCTAACCCAGTAGCTAGTAAAGAATCCAGAGAACCAGTTATAGAGAATCTTCCAGCCAGAAGCTGTTATTCCTACCACCCAGCCAGATTAAGAATCAGACGCCAGCCCGCTCCTTGACACATAGACCTCAAAGCCGCACTGATCGGCAATGGGGTTCCGAACTTCGTTACGGACATCTGCATCCTCGCCCTACCAGGTCAGCTCATTTGGAAAATTCAAGCGGATTTCAGCCAGAGGTTCTCAATCTTGCTTGTCTTCCTGAGCGGGAGTTTGTGTGTGACACGAAACTCATCTCTCCTTGCTTTCGACGATTTTTGGAACCCTAATCCGATGACTTTTTCTGTTAGTGTCGTATTTGCAAGCATTTACCGATTTAGTCTTATCTTTTCCTTCGAGGTCAATGATATCGCTTGGACCCTTGCCGACGCGGAAACGTGGTGTGTAGTGGAGACTGCAGCGGGAGTGATCTCTGCTTGTTTACCGACTGTGATCCCCATGATCAAGCATACTTGCTGTGACCTGGTACACTATCTTTCTCGGACTGCGTCCTCGGATGGAGGAGTAGAGGCCATGCTTCCCTGTGAGCCAGGAAGAAGTACATATGTGGGAGAGGTTCGTGTAGATCAGTATCACTCCGTGAATGGGCAGCAGAGGTTTGCCCTGGAGCGATGTGAGAACTTGCAGAAGGATAGTACCTCGCAGCTTAGCATTGAACGATGGGAAACTATCTCTGCGAGTCGAGGAAGTGGAGCATTATCATAATTCGCCAACATTGCATTCGACAGCCAATGATGAAATTTCGATTTCGCCTAATCCCTAGAACAAACTCTTCTCCTGCGAGAGCCATCAAGATGTAGCTGTCCAGGCATTCCACGCTCTCCTCGCTGATCCATCCTTCAATTTGAGCTCCTCAACTCTTCTCTTTAGATCCGCATTGAACCTGCTATACTGTCCCACCAACTTCCTACCTAACAACGATGGTCCCATCAGAAAAGCGAGTGCACCAGTAAACTCTTCCGTTTGCTTGAGTATCGTCGCCGACCCGTCCTTGGTAGAAAGCATATGGAAGCTATGCAGCCCAGCGATCAAGCCAGCCACCGGGGGACCCTGCCACTGAAAAAGATTCTCGGAATTCTCCTTTCGACGCGATTAGCGCTGACTCCGTCCCATAAGGCTGTAGGAACCCCCCCCCCCCCACCCTCCTTCTTTCTAAATGCTGGATTCGCAACATACAGTAATTTCGGCGTCGAACTTCATGCCATCTATGTCACAACGTATGAAATCGCCCAGTATTAAAGTCGCCAGCGTCTTGGTGCTATCCTTCGCTTCGAGACGGTGAATGAGACAGGTGTGCCACTCAGGGTATCTTGAAGAGTCCAAAAGCTATTGGCCAAGAGAGTCAACGTGGTGTTTCATGGTAGCTACCTAGTAGTGTATGGAAGATGACAGTTACCACTTCGCGCACTTTGGAGGGTGGAGCAGCAATCTCGACCTGAGTTTCAATCATCGTGACTGAAAGGTGTGTAATCAAGCTGGGATACCTCGCTCTATAGAAAAATAGGCGCAAGCTTGGGATTAGGTCCAATTCATCGAGCCCAACCCGATCAGCAAATTTGAACGCATTTTATACATGTAAGGTCATGCAGCGCCAAGGCTCAGCCTTCCTCCTGTGGGTCGAAGAGGCCGTAGCTTAGCCTATAACCCTTCCCCCCCCACTTGTCCACCCGAGCAAGCCAAACAACTGCACCAAAGATATCCGTTACGAGCCTGAGGCATGAACCAACCGCATACATACATTCCTGGTCGTTTCGTTGGATTGCTATTGTACTGTACCTTCCACATGGCCCGGAATCACCAGAGTGGCGATAGCAACAAGGAACGCATAGTGTGAGAGATCAAAAGTGTAGATGAAACTACGGACGTCATACTCAGAGCTGTCTTGATAGTGGGAGGAAACCTACAGAAAATAACAGAAAGGCCTGTAGAACCTTTACTTTGTACTCTATGTATACATAGTCGTACCGATAATATCCCAGTGGCAGGATTTCAAGGTCGACTACTTCAGGGCTAGGCCTCCAGATAGCCCTACTTCACATCTGATGGGAGCTATACGCCATGGAACTTATAACCATAGCCTCTTTCCCTCCAGTTTCGCAATACGAGTCTACTGTTGTTACAGAACCGTATCGAGAAGCTTTTTCATTGATCCTTGGGATATCAACTCACTCCATCTGTTGTCGTCCCAAGATTTCATGATCTTTACCCCTTAGAAGAGATCGGGTGAAAAAAAAGGGGGTACCCGGAAAATGAGTTCCAGAGGGAACAGCTCCTATGCGCTTTGAGCTTTAAGGATTAGCTGGAGCCTCGGCCCTACAGGTAGCCCTTAACATCCTGACACCTTCTTATATCGAAGGTAGTCGAGCATAAGAGCCTTTGTGACCGGTTGGATCATGTGAATACTTCGAGAGCATTGTATACGAAAGCCAAAAGGAAGGCATCATGCGGGTCTATCCATTCACATTGAGTAGACAGTATGGTGTGATTTGATCACTATTCGGGACAAAAGACCATCCCGAATACTCCCAAAACAATGCCCGCGCTGCGGTTGTAGCACAAGCGGGGGTGTGGGTAAAAAGTGAAATTCAATGCATCACCCGTGAATCGAACACGGGCCTCATCGATGCTTCAATGTGCTTGTCTTTTCTCTTTTGTTTCTAATTCTGCAGTCCTGCCGATCAACTTCGGTTTGGCTTCATTTTGGTTGATTATAGCGTTACTCAAGGCATTGTTTTGTCTTATCATGTGTTCGGCACCGTTTCAGCACATCCCGATCGGAAGATATTTATATCCCTTGCACGCGGCACTCGTCGACGGACCGGCCCGGCGACGAAACGACCAACAATGAGAGGAGCGATGGGTCTAGGAGTGGGCAAGATTGTCTCGGCTCCAGAAGGGAGGCCCAGCGCCTTACTATTTCATGGGTAATTGGTCGATGGGTCAATTATGAAAGCCAGGCTTGCTTGCATTCTCAAAACAAGGCAGAAGATACACATCATATGCCAAATCATGCCATGGTGAACATCCTGCATGTGCATGTTCCACTGAAGAAAGGCTGTCAACTCGAAATCCATCCTTATATAGCACAGAAGAGCACATTCAGGTCCATATGGGCTGATACTGATATCCTATGAGGTTTGCTCATATACCTGACCAGATGCTGCAATCCCGTTGACCAAGGGTTGCTCCGCCATCCTCTGGTTTTGGGGTCAGATCAGCTCACTTTGGTCATCGCTCTATTCTCATCCTCCAATAGCTCCTGAATGAATGTGATGATTGACACGAATATCTCATGAAGGATAAGATCAACTGCTCAACACTTACAAGATACGCCAACAATTGCTCGATATCCGACACGATGCCGGTCCCCGGTGATACCGAGCATACTCTAGCTACAGAATTCAGCAACGTGCTCGGGACAAAGGTTGAGGCCACTGATAACTTCTTTGACTATGGTGGGGACTCCATCGATGCTACAATGGTGGCATCTCGGATCAACAAACAGCTCGACGTTGCCATCACTGCGCAAGATGTCTTCGAGTGCTCCGACATAGTCACGCTGGCCGAGCGTATCACACCCTTAACCGCGGTCGAAGAAATACGTCCCGATCTCTCGCTCGCAGTGCTATGGTCCAGTGCAACAGTTATTCGCGCAGGGACGTTTATGGTTCTTGGAGCAGTTGCACCCCGACTCTGCCTGGTATCTGATGCCATTTGCAACCCGGCTCCGAGGCCCGCTTCAACTAGACGCCCTCCAAAAAGCTCTACTAGCACTAACCGAGCGCCATGAAACCCTCCGCACAACATTCGACCACCAAGACGGAGTGGGCGTGCAGGTGGTCCATCCTTTCCAACCCAAATCACTCAACGTGATCGACATGTCCTCGCCAACGGACGCAGATCTCCTGCGTGCTCTGCACCGAGAGCACGCCACGGTCTTCGACCTATCGACCGCGCCCGGATGGAGGCCCTCTGTATTCCGCCTGGGGCCGGAGGACCATGTGCTATCAATAGTCATGCACCACATCGTCTCTGACGGATGGTCGGTGAACGTCCTCCGGAAGGAGCTGATGGCCCTGTACGCTGCTGCAATTCGAGGCAAGCCGCCTCTGTCGGCACTGGACCCCCTCCACATCCCGGGTTCTTATCCTGCCGGGCATGTAATACAGCAGCATACCGGTACCAGCTTAGCTCATTCGTTGCTTCCATCTTCTTGGGCAGGCTGGCCGAGCTCCTCTGTGACAAACCACGGCCAACGTCCCTCTCGGGACAAGCGGGGCGTCAGGAGATCAGCATCGAAGACTCACTCTATAAGGGCCTGCAACAGTTCTGTGCAGAACGCCAAGTGACCCCTTTCATTGTCCTGCTCGCCGTCTTCCGGCTGGCGCACTACCACCTGACCGGGGTGAGCGACGCGACGATCGGCACCCCAGTTGCCAACCGCAGCCGGCAGGAGCTGGAAGACCTGATCGGGTTCTTCGTCAACGTACAGTGCATCCGGATCACGATAGACGACGAGCCCTTCCAGGGGCTGGTTCGCCAGGTGCGGGGCACGACCAGCGCCGCGTTCGCCAGCCAGGATGTCCCCTTCGAGGACATTGTCTCCCATCTGGAGAAGAGACGAGACCTCTCGCGCAATCCCCTGGTTCAGCTGGCTTTTGCTGTGCACTCGCAAGCGGAGTTCGGCCAATTCGAGCTGGAAGGCCTGCAGGCCGAGCAGATCAATGTCGTGCCAACCACGAGGTTCGACCTGGAGCTTCACCTGTTCCAGGGGGAGGGCGCGCTCCAGGGTCATGCGCTATATGCCAAGGAGCTCTTTGACCATGAGACCATCCGTCTGTTCCTCGCGGTGTTTCGCGACCTCCTGCAGCAAGGGCTGGCTCAGCCGGAGACCACGGCCAGAGGTCTCCCCTTGGCAGATGGATACCCTGCGCTCGACCGGATGGGGCTGATCCGGATCGATCGAACGGATTACCCACGGGACTGCAGCGTCGTCGAGGTCTTCCAGCAGCAGGTGCAAGCCGGCCCGGCCCGAGTGGCTGTCCAGGACGCATCGGCGCAATTGACGTATCTTGAGCTGGATCAGCGCTCGGACCGGCTGGCTCGCTGGCTCGCCGGCCGAGGCTTTCCAGCAGAGACCCTCGTAGGGGTGGCTGCCAGTCGCTCCCGTGAGACGATCGTGGCATTTCTGGCGATCCTCAAGGCCCACCTAGCCTATCTGCCCCTCGACGTCAAAGTCCCCGCGGGCCGCATTGATGCGATTTTGGCATCCGTGCCGAGCTGTCGACTTGTTCTGCTGGGATCGGACGTCAAAGCTCCGGCCGTCCACCGCGACGGGGTGGAGTTTGTCTGCGTACCAGGGCAGGATCATCAGGCGCCAGACGGACTGCATGGGACCCCGGCGATTGCACCCCCGCACCCAGAGAGCCTGGCCTACGTGATGTTCACCTCGGGGTCCACCGGCCGTCCCAAGGGGGTCATGATCGAGCATCGCGGCATCATCCGACTAGCGCGGAGCAACGGTACTTTGCTTTGCTCTCCGTCAGACTACCGGATCGCTCACATGGCCAACCTGACCTTCGATATTTCAACGTGGGAGATCTACACGGCGCTACTGAACGGCGGCACGCTGGTCTGCATCGACGACATGGCCGTGTTGAACGCGATCCGGTTGAACGAGGTGTTCAGCACCGCGGGCGTCCACGCCGCAATGTTCACCCCGGCTCTGCTCAAAAGTTGCTTGGATGAACACCCGCAGACCTTACGCAACCTCGGCCTGCTGATGGTGGCCGGCGATCGATCGAATCCGGAGGACTTGGCCATTGCGCAGGGGCTGGTCGAAGGTGGGGCGGTCGTCAATACGTACGGCCCGACAGAGAAACACCGGTGGAAGCACGATATACCGCGTGCCTCGCGGGGTACGATGTGCGAATGGGGTCCCGATCGGCCGTGCCCTCACGGACTCCGGCGCCTACGTCATGGATTCGAACCTGCGTCTCGTCCCCCTCGGCGTCATGGGCGAGCTGGTCGTCACCGGCGACGGCCTCGCGCGAGGCTACACCGACACGCAGCTGGACCAGGGCCGCTTTGTGACCGTGGACATCGGCGGACAGCGCACCCGGGTGTATCGCGGGTGTATCGAACGGGGGATCGCGTGCAGTATCGGCCAACGGACGGGCAACTCGAATGCTCTGGGCGGATGGACCAGCAGGTCAAGATCCGAGGCTATCGGGTCGAGCTCGCGGAGATCGAGCACGTCCTGCTCGCCCACAGCTCGGTCAGTGATGCGGTGGCTGTGATACAGCAGCAGGAAGACGGGGGCTCTAGCATTCTCGGCTTTGTCACAGTCCATGAACCGCAAGCTCCAGTTTCGGGTGTGGCCCCTGCTGACGAAAATACGGCCGAGCAGGTCAGAAGCTGGACGGAGCTCTTCATCGTGGAAAAGTACGGTGCGATGCCCAAGTTGGAACCCGACACAGTTGGTCGAGACTTCGTCGGATGGACCTCGATATACGATGGAAGCAATATTGTCACAGCGGAGATGAACGAATGGCTGGACGACACTATCGACACTATCCTGAGTAGCGGCCCGCATGATACGGTGCTAGAAGTAGGTACTGGGAGTGGGATGGTTCTCTTCAATCTGATCCCTCATTTCAAGCGGTATGTCGGCCTGGAGCCGGCGAGCAATGCAGTTCACCTTGTCAACGCGGCTGTTCGGTCAATCCCTGGGGCGGCGGAGAAGATCCAGATGCAAGTCGGCACGGCGGCGGACATTTGCCATATTCAGAGCGACCAGTCGCATGATCTTGCTATACTGAACTCGGTTATCCAGTCCTTTCCTTCCCCGGGGTACTTGATGAAGGTGATCAAGGATCTTGTGCAACTGCAGGGTGTGAAACGCATCTTCCTTGGGGATATACGATCTTACGCACTCTACGGAGAGCTCCAAGTGTCCAAGGTGTTACATCGTCTTGGCGACGCAGCGACTGTGGACGACGTTCAACAGGCCATCGCTGAGGCTCCCGGCCTGGAAGAAGAGTTACTGGTTGACCCAGCATTTTTCACGAGGCTACCAGTTCAGCTTCCTGACCTTGTCGAACACGTCGAGATCCTGCCCAAGAAGATGGAAGCAACGAACGAGCTAAGCTGCTACCGGTATGCTGCTGTATTACATGCCCGGCAGGATAAGAACCCGCCGATACAGATCCACGAAGTTGGCGAGAGCGACTGGGTTGACTGCATGGACGCTGCGCTGGATCACCGATCCCTCTTGAAGCTCTTGCAAAAGTCGGCTCAGTCGTCTCTGGTAGCTGTGAGCAACATCCCTTACAAGAAGACGATCTTAGAACGGCAGGTTCTTGACCTTCTGGACGATAAATGCGTAAGAGCACTGGCTGCACGTAACCACCGGCTCCAAACTCTCCGTCGCATGGACGAACCCCAGCCGTCACTTTCACCGGTGGAACTGGTGGCGCTCGCGCGGAAGACCGGCTTCGAGGTTGAGATCAGCTGGGCCCGGCAGCACTCCCAGCGTGGTGGACTGGATGCTATCTTCCACCGCAACCATGCGAAGAGCAAGACAGGCAGAGTACTCTTCCGATTCCCCACTGACCATGCGGGTCGGCCTTCTCGATCGTTGAGTAACCATCCTCTGCAACAGCGATATAACCAGAGGACCCAACGCGAGTTACGACAGATGCTTCAGGCCCGGCTCCCTCAGTACATGGTGCCCCAGTCCATCGTGGTCGTGGACAAGATGCCCATCAACAATAACGGCAAAGTCGACCGGCAGGCGCTCGCAAAGCAAGCCCACATGTGCGCCAGATCGAAGGTGATCCCAGACAAAATAGCCCCAGGAAGCGACACCGAGCATGCCCTGGCTCAAGTCATCAGCGACATCCTGGGTATCGAGATTGGCATCACCGATAACTTCTTCGACTACGGTGGAGACTCACTCAAAGCCACCAAGGTGGTGACGCGAATCAACAGCCAGCTGGATAGTGCGATCACCGTGCGCGACCTCTTCCAGCATTCCACCGTGGCGAGTCTGGCCCAGGAGATGCAGACCTCGCTGCTCTCGAGCCCCATGCTCCAGCACCGAGATTTCCCTCCCTTTTCTCTCCTTGACTACGACGCTTCGTCTCTCACCCCGGCCGAGCTCGGCGAGCTAGGGCTCACGTCGACAGGCGCGATCCTCGAAATCCTCCCGTTGACAGGATGCCAGCTCTGGTTTCTGACCCAGTGGACTCCAGTGACCACATCTTTCACCATCAACGGGCCCATGGATCCCGACCGGCTCCAAGCAACCTGTCGAGCGGTGGTGCAAAAGCACAGCATCCTGCGCACGGTCTTCACGAGGCTTCGCGACAAGCTTGTCCAAGTGATCCTGCGATCCTTCGAGGCCTTCTCCCACCGGGTGGCAGCAGCAGCCCAAAATGCATCGGACGCCCCACACTGCCCTAACCTTCCACACTACGACCTCTCAAATCTCGACCGTCCGAACCCTCTGGCTCTGGGCAAACCGCCCACGCGCTTCACATTGTTCTCCCAGTCGCCGACGCAACATCTCTTCGTCATCCAGCTCTGGCACGCGCAGTACGACGGACTGTCGTTGCCGTTTCTCTCGTCCGACCTGACGCACGCATACAATGCCGGTGGCGTCCTGCCCTCCACCCCGGCCACCCCGTTCGCGCAGTACGTGTACGGGCGCCACAAGCACCGGTCCGCCGCGGCCTTCACCTTCTGGAGACACTACCTCCGAGGCGCCAGGATGACGACTCTGCCCGGCACAACCACTGCCCCGGAAGACAGCAGCAGCAGCAGCGCCACAGACACCAAAGAGACCGCAACCGGCGCACTCCCCCCCACCAACCTACCGGGCATCACCCTCCCCACGCTCATGAACGCCGCCCTAGCCTACACACTAGCCCACCACACCCAAAGCAGCGACATTACCTTCGGCCCGGTGATGGACACGCGCGCCAACCCGGTGCAGGACGCAACGACCATCCTAGGACCCTGCATCAACATCAACCCGGTGCGCGTGCAGCTGCCGCCGCCGCCGCCGTTGGAGGCCGGGCAATCGTGGACGGCGCGGGAGCTCTGCCACGCGCTGCACGAGCAGTACGTGCAGATCGCGCGCTACAGCGTGCTAGACCTGGACGAAATCACCGCCCGCAGCACAGATTGGGCCCCCGGCACGCGCTTCGGGTGCATCTTCAACCACCTGCCCCGGGAGGACTATCCGCCGCTCGCGTTCGACGGCGCACACACCGCGTTCCGGTCCGCCCACCTCCGCATCTGCCTGCCGGGCCAGGTGCTCGTCCGGTGCATTACGGTCGGCGGCGGCGAGCTGAAGGTCCAGGTTCTTGCTTCCGGCGATGTGTGGGATGGTAAGGGGGCTGCGGCGCTGGCGCGGATGCTGCTGGAGACCGGTCAGCGGGTTGCGCGGTTTCCGGATGCGTTGGCGTTGCTTTCGGCGCCGCGGTTTGTAGAGTAGGCTGTTGTCTGCTGTGGGCTTCGGTTGGGGGTGTTGGGGTTCATGTGGGACTGGCATGGTTGAGGATGCGTTCGGCGGTGGACCGCTGAAAGTGGATGAAGAGGAAAAAGCCATGTCGAGGTCTCCTGTGTCCCAGATAAGATATCATCCATCTACAACGGTCAGTGCTTTTCGTATAGACTTATTGGCAAGTTGGGCAAGGCTTGCGAATTCGAATCATAAGTTGGTCTTCTCAGAAGTAGTTTACCTCCTCGAAATCAGCTAGAGTCATCTTGGTGAGATAATAAGCAGGGCTCACCAGTATAAATGTAGGGGTACCGTACAGCCAAACCGATATTATGGTAGTGCTACGACCGCATACTACTACCGCACCCCCTATTTGCTAAGGACATACCCTAGATTCGGATGAACAAAGCAAGTTAGTGGTGTCATTCGTGGCTCTTGATCTTCATGTATCATGGTCTGTGTCTTTGTACTGTACAGTATTATAAATCTGATTGAGTTCTAGTTCCCTCGCTCATCCTCGTCATCATCATAAACGCGAATCTCCACTACCACTATCCGCCCCAGCACCCCCTTCTGCCTTCACCAGCTGATTCCACCGCTGGATGACCTCCGCCCGCTGCTGCGGCGTCGCGGCACTCATCTCCTCGATGCCCTGCTTGATCCGCGAGGTGAGGATCTCCTTCGTCTTGCTCTTGGCCAGGGAGTTCCGCAGGCTCTTGTGGATCCCGTCCAGCGGGTAGCCTGCCAGGCCCCAAATGCCTACCGCTCTCGATCAGCACATTGAACCCGAACAACAATTGTACAGGAGCAAACCAACTTACCGGCAGTAGGTTTGAAAAACACCCCACCCACCCCCTTGCCAATTCCTTTGACGAAGCCGCCGCCGCCGGATTTCTCCATGCCGAGCATCGGTTGGGTGATCAAGCCGGTCACGCCGTGGTAGAGGCCATGGGTGAATTCCTGCCCATGTTGTCAGCCACCAGACTCCGTCCTGCTCCAACGGGGAGAACTTACCGTGCCTGCCGCGCGGAACCCACTCCTCACGCCCAGCACCTTGGGCGTTTTCTCCACGGTGGAATCGTGATACAGCTTAGGGGCATTGTGGAACCCCTTCGACAGACTCAACGTCACGTCAGTGGGGATCATGATCGCCCAGTTGAGGATGTGTTTGGCCATCTTCCCGGCGTGGTAGGTAGCTTCCGCGAAGAACTCCTTCGCGCCGGACTCCTCGCGCGTGCGGAGCCGGGTGATCGTCCGCTCGAGGTCGAGCTCCTCGCCGATCACCGGGTCGGTGTCCGGCTCTAACGTCGTCTGGGAGCTACCGGAACTCGTCCGGGGACTGGTCTCTTCGCCTTGATCAGAGCGACTTGACTGGCTGTCGCTGTCGCTGAGGTTGCCTTCTTCGGCGGAGACATAGGCCTCGTCGGACTCGTCGGATGACGGACGGGAGTGGCTGGCAGTGTTGGCGGGCCTGTTCGCTTGCGCGCGCATTCTCTGGAGGTCGCCTTGATTCGGTTGACTGCCCTCATCCCCCACCCCTGAATCCAGAGAGGTCTTCGTGCGCCGGTAGAGGGACGACGCACCGTCCCGCTGTTGGAGCTCGCGCACGTGCTTCCATTCCTTCCGGCGACGGTGCCGTTGCTCGCGAGATGTGGAGAATATCGTTGCCACGCCGCTGGGGACGTCGGCGATGCCGCTGACGAACCCGGAGATAATGCCGTAGAGAACCTCGGCGCCGGCGGTCAGAGGCCCGCGAGGGTCACGGTTGGTATCGTATTCGATAGATCGGTATCTGATGGAGTTTAGCGTGAGTTGCTGACAAACAGTGGTACATGATAACTCACAAGACCACATTCCGTGGGTCGATCAGCTCCGTCTCGACCAACACTGCCGCGGCGAATGTGCTGAGTTTGATATGAGAATGCCGGACCCACCATACGGCCGGGAGATGGGGACAGATCGAGCACTGCAGACTCTGCAAGTCCAGGTGTTGATAGAAACTTATGGCCGCATTCCGCACCCCTTGTTCCGTGCGCATCTGCTCGCCGAGTTCCTTGGCCTTTTCTTTGGTGGAGGGCTCCAATGCCGTCTTAATCGCCTCCGTGAGCTTCTCCGTCGTCAGCTGCTTGTGCGGAATCGGCTGTGGACCCGCACCCGCACGAGCGACGATGGAGCCCCAGAAGGGCTGATCGCCGAAGAAGGGGATTATCACGGTGGGACATCCCAGCACAAGGCCGGCGGCGGTAGTGCCGGCCCCACCGTGGTGCACCACGCAGGAGACGTGCTGGAACAGCCAGTCGTGTGGAGCCTTGCTGATCATCAGAATGTTGTCGGGAATGTCCTTTTCGTCGGCCCCGAGATTGCCCCAACCCTTGTTCACAATGGCCCGTTGGCCGCTCGCCTTGATGGCCTCGAAGACAATCCTGGTCAATGCGCCTGGGTTGTCGACGACGATGGATCCAAACCCGATATAAATGGGAGGAGGTCCTGCTTTGAGGAAGGAGGCGAGGTCATCAGGAGGCTTGTAGTCGGACCCTGAGGAAAGAAACGAGAAGCCCACCACATCGATGTTTTCGGCCCAGTCCGAAGGCTTGGGAAGGAGAGCCGGCGACCTAGAGATGTCAATGAGAGGCGTCGTAGAAGAGAATCGAGTGTCTCACCATAGGTACGTGAACGGGATCTGCAATTGATGTGCGATGCTCGGTGCACGGATGGCATCCAACGGATCCAGACCCAGCTCGCGCTTGCGAAACTTGTTGATCAAGTCTCCCAGACCCTCCCACATCATGATTTCAACAATCGCGTACGACGCAAAGTTCGCCGCGGACGGCTTGGTGTTTTGCGACCGCACCGTGGCCAGCGGATGGGGGAATGCCTGCGTGGCCGACCATGGCATTCTAAACACGTTGTCAGCCACAAACCAAGTCCAAGCGTGCAGCCTCGTAAGCACCTACGTGAACATCATGTTCAAGGGAATGCCCAGTTTCTCCGCACAACTCAAGTGCGCAAAGCTGGGCGGGTTGGCGATGATCGCATCGGCCACAAATGGCTTGGTCCTGTAGTCGCCCGTCTCGCTCCACGGATCATCGGGGATGTGATGCATGCCCGTCCCGTCGCCAGTCTCCCAGCACGACCGCCAGCACCCCGAGAAGATCGTCTTCATTTCCCGCCGTCGCCGTCGGATCGCCCCGCTTCGTATCGTACTCATATGCGGCATCAACCCGGGGTTCTTGACCATGAACGCCATCAGCTCGGCGGGATCCCCTCCGATGCTGAAGAACTCGAGCCCTTCGGTCTCGATGACTTCTCGAAAGGCCAGATGGGTCGCGAGGCGGACGCGATGGCCGTGGGACTTGAGCACCTTGCCCAGCGCGATGAACGGTTGCACATCTCCGCGGGAGCCGACGACTTGAATGACGATGTTGAGTTTGAGGGGGCTTTGGTGTTCCTCGTCCCAATCGTCTGCATTTATACAGAAATCGTTCTTGCCTTTCTCGAGTTCGGGTGGTTGGGACTGGAGGTGTTGCAGGATCTTGGTGACCCAGGGCTTGCGGTCGCGGAATTTGATATCGAGACGGCCATCGTCTGGATGAGAGGTGACTGTTAGCTATTGTGATGCAACACGGGGGTCTTGGAACGCGCACCCATAATCCGGACCCCGGTATTTAGACCCTTTTCATGGTAGTGGGCGCGTCGATTGGAGCGATGATGGCCGCTGGAAGAGGGCTCGTCGTGGGCGAGCCGATCCTCAGGCCAGTCACTAGCTGTTGAGCCATGGTGGGACGGCATGGGTGCTGGCAGAGGCAGACGGGGCAGACCATGCAGGGGTGAGGAGGGATGGAGATTGAAGAGGTTAAGAGTGTCGATAGTGGGTGACAGTCATATGATTGATTGATCAGGAAAGAAGGAAAAGCAAAAAATGGAAGAGAGACGGACAACTTGGAGAAGGATAAGGGTTCAAACGAATGAAAGGAGAAAAGAGAAGAAAAAAACGTGCAGGTCGCGAGACCGCATTGTCGAAGAGTCAAAGTACGGGCAGTGACGCCAGTGACGCCATCAGGGCCCCTTGGGTCCACGGCCCATTGCTTCATGGACCATCATCGGAAGATCGGGAGGCGCGGGTGATTGACTGATGCACAAGGAACCGGTGGGTCGCGCACTCCATCCAGCAACTAGCGAGCTCATCAGGGTCCGATTGCTTCTTGGCTTGTTCGGCAGTTCTCCGAGAAGTGCAACAGGCTCAGCCTTGTCTGGAGGGTCTGTTACCGCGGATGGTGAAGGGGAAAGGGAAATCTTGGAAAATGGGGAGAGACAGAGAGAAGGAAATGAGGGGATGAGGGGATGAGGGGATGAGATCATTCCATCTCACGTGATGTGATAAGGTCCCACGTGACCCTATACAGCCAGAAGATCCCTCCCAAAACCGGTTCCTTGTCTTCTGATTTGCCTTTTTGCCTTTTGTCAACTACTTTAACTAGTTCGATCATCGCCATGATTCTCATACTATTCGCATGCCACCCATGCTATCGAGCCATGGGACTTTATTGTACCACTTGCATAACTATCTGCTGAATACTGAATGGTTACCATTGGCCTACGAGCGTTTTGACTGTTAGTCGGCAGCAATCGTTGGGAGTCGAGGCTGCCATCGACAAACACCACCGGATATTAGTTCTACGGCATAGAATTCTCCCACAGCACTTTCTTGCCAGAAAGCGAAATACAGAGAAACCCCCCCCCCCCCCCCAGGACAATGAATTTCGAAACCCCCGAATACGAGACTCTTCCGATCACCGTGGAGGGGAACCCGCTGCAAGTATCCGCGCTGATCCGCCGGGGCCCGCAACACGCCATCCTGTGGCTGCACGGCTTCGGCTCGTGCAAAGAGGAGCTGCACGATCTGATCTTCCAGCGACCGCTGAAAGACCACACGTTCATCGCCTACGACGCGCCCGGCTGCGGCGCGACCGAGACCGCCGACCCGACCGCCGCCACCATCGGCTTCATGGTTGCCACCGCGGAAGCCGTGCTGCACCACTACGGCGTCGACCACTGCCACCTGATCGGCCACTCGATGGGCGGGCTCACGGCCCTGATGCTGGCCGACCGCCGCCCGGACCGCATCCTCAGCTTCGTGGATATCAAGGGCAACCTGGCCCCGGAGGATTGCTTCCTCAGCCGCCAGATCTTCACCCACCCGGGGTCCACCCCGGAGGAGTTCTTGGAGCTGTTCATCGAGCGCACGCGCGGCAGCCCGGCCTACTCAACGGCACTGTACGCGTCGACGCTGGCCGCGCGCGTCCGGCCCGCCGCCATCGAGCCCATCTTCCGGTCCATGACGGAGCTGTCCGATGACGGCGATCTGATGGACCGCTTCCTGGCGCTCCAGTGTCCGCGCATGTTCATGTACGGCGAGCTGAACCGCGACCTGTCGTATCTGGGCACCCTGCGCGAGCATGGGGTCGCCTTGGCCGAGATCTCCCAGAGTGGTCATTTCCCCATGTACTCCAACCCCGTAGACATGTTTGGGCGCATTGTGGGCTTTATGAAACGCAGTGCGGTGATCTAGAGCAGTAGACTGTAGATGGTTGGCGATATTTTGGTACTAAAAGTATGGTTCGGTTCTGTTTCTGTGAGATTTCAAAGCACTGGTTAAGGGTACGGGTGGGCTCGAGGATATGTATAGTTTACTAAAAGTACCTGTGCCGGTGGATCACTTCCAGACATTTGCATCGAGATTGGGCTGTTCAGTACTGTGGATAGAACCAGGGAGCGAACAGCCAGTTGTGCAGAGCCCTGAATTCAACAGTTGTCAGGGTCCCTCGGATCGCAGATACTGAAAGACATTGATCAAGCAAAACATAGACCTGAAAGCAGTAAAGGCGACAATGCAAGGCTTCAAAGAATAGTAGCGGGAGGTGTCGACATTAATATAATGGGTCGCCTCAGACCGAACGCGAGACTGTCTCCATCAATATAAAGAAATGCAAAGAGAAAGCTCAAAATCTGCAGCTGGACCAGGAGATTAAATACCAGCGATCCCAGGAGAACGACCGGCTGATATCAAGCCCCAATCCTCATATCAGGCCTCCAATTTGTAATAATGGCTTCCCGAATTTGCGGGTCCCGATTCTACGTTAACGAAAAAGGCGATCCACGGCGAGAAGCCACCATCGGAGGGATCATCTCTCTGTATGGGACCTTTTACGGGTTGACCGTCCTTCGCCCATTCCTCGCGGACCCGGACCAACAGGTCATGTTCATCGAGCAGAAGACTCCGGTGGCCGAGCAGGAGGCCGAGGAAGGCCTGTGGGCGCCCATCTCCAGTTACGAGGAATCCGGGCACTCCCCGCTCCATTCGAGCAACATGCGTACGTGCCCATTCTTCGCATTTGAGGCCTATGATTACCAGACCGACAGGCGGATCGGGGCGGTCCCTGACCTCTCGGGTCTCTTTGCCGCAGACCCGAGGTTCTGGCATCTGCAAGGGAATTGGGCTCTGGTCCGTCTGGATGACCAGGAGCTGCTTCTCAACGAGGATACAACCTCGCTGCAGTCGATCTCGAAGTGCAGGGTCCCGGCGGGTCGCTTGCGGGTTGCAATCAATCACCGTCCGCTTCGGCTTCAGAGTCGCAAGCTCACCGTGATCGACATGCCGCCCGTCGGCCGGATGTATACCCTGTCGATGCCGGGCCACCCCGTCGATAGCGGAGCATGGATTGTGGATATGGGCAGTATGTCCGTGTTCGCCGTCATGGTTGGTTGTCACCACGGCAAGACATATGCACGTCCGGCGCTTGAGGTCTTTGGTGAGCTATTCAAGCGCTTCTGGGCAGAGCTACCAATGATCACAATGAAGTTGCCCAGTGAGCAAGAGAGTGACTGAGAGTTGGAAGATATCTGTATAGATGGAACACTAGCAATTGTTGAGAATTATTGAGAATAATATCACATCAGGCAAACTCACAAGATGAATATTCGTAACAGCAGCCCAAGCAACTTGCAATTGGGCGAATGGCAGCCAAAGTGGTGGTCTTCGTCGAGCGACATTTGAGTGACAGTATTGTCCATTGTAAGTCTGCGTTGTGACGCAGAGGTTCTGACCACCATGTTTTACTGCATTGTATGTACAGGCCGCGGACTACCCACGACAAGAATCGATGGAGGTTCCCGCGCATCCCGCGCGGGACGATCACGGGGCTGCGGAGTGTGTTTGGGCGGAGCACCGCGCGCGGGGACACGACGGTGCTGACGGTGAGGTCGGTGGGCGGCGAGGAGGATGCGGATTATCATGCTTACTTGAAGGGGGAGGGGAGGAAGGGGTCTGTTGGTATGTATTCTCCGGGGGATATCTTGGACTGGGGGTAGATGCTTCACCGATGGTGTTTGCAGCTAGTAGCCATACGCGTGTTAGATCGCGGGAGAGTTAGGGCTGAGCAGTGTGATTTCGATCTGGTATGGAGAGTGTGCTATGGATTGGGGTTTGGACTTGTGTGTTACGCCAGTGAGCGTTCGTAAAGTGCAACTGAGTCGTCATGCACTTACTATAGACGATCACGCTTTGGAATGAATGCTTGACACTTGTGTGAAACTGCAGAGTAACTTCCGTCAGCTTGTTTGCGACTGGACATGCTATCATGAGCACTGCCTTGTTAACATTCCTGCTTCACATCTCAACCATGAACCTGATATGCGGGCACTGCCCCAGCCACTAACCCTATCAGACTTCTCTTCCAAGGAGCCATTAGATGGAGGGACGGGCCGCAAATAGTGTGATCAGAGACCACTAATGCATCCATTGAGGGGGAATGGTCTGATGCAGCATGCGGTTGTGTTCTAGTCACCAGCCATGTGGTGGAACTCGTAATCTTGCACTGGCTTAGACTCAAGACTAAAACCATCTGCACCTCAGTATACACCAATAACCCCCGGCTGCACCGGACAATGTAAAGAAGACACATCAAGCATCGAAAACATTACAATCCATTGAGGATAAAAACCATCACAATATACACGCAGAGCAGAGAGCAACGCTAAATCAATACACTCATTCTCAAGCCCCACCCCAGCCCCAAACATCACGCCTCCATCTCAATCCCCTCCTCCTTCTTCTCCTTCTTCACACTCCGCCACCCGACCCCCCACGCGAACACAAACTGCGCCACCGACAGCGCCGTCGTCAGATAGAACACCTGATCGACGCTCTTGGCGAACGCGCGCACCACCGCCGGCAGGTCTTCGGACGACACCACCGACCGGAACCCCGTCGCGCCCGCCTGGATGACGACCGCCGCGTCGACGCCGGCCGCATACCGCGGGATCTCCGTGCGCAGCGCCTGCGCGAAGATCACCTCGGCGACGGCCAGGAAGATCGCGCCCCCGAACGTCTGCGCGCAGGTCATCATCGCCATCGCCGTCGAGACGTCGTCGCCTTGCACTGCGTTCTGGATGGCGATCATTGGCTGTTTCGTTGTTAGCTTGATGGGCGATTAAGTGCGACAGGGCGAAACAAGGTGACTCACAACTTGCGAGATCGCACCGCGACCAAACCCTACAAGGGCCTGGTATCCCGCCCACTTGGGGACGGAGGTGTGCGGCCCCAGCGTCGAGAGAAGGCCGTTGCCCACGGAGTCGAGGATGGCGCCCAGCACGCCCCAGGGGAGGTAGTAGCCGAGTTTGGAGGCTGTCATTCATCATCGTTAGCTTCATTTGCATCTGATCGGCGCCCGACGACGGAGTAAAGAATGAAGAAACTACAGGGGAGAAAGAAAGAGGGAAACCCGTACTCAACACCCCCGAGACCACCGCCATCACCAACTGACACAGGATATTGGGCAGCAGGTTCACCCCGCTCACCAGCGCGGACTTGCCCCGCACCGACTGGAAGTAGATGGGCAGGTAGTACGACAGCGTCATCGTGAACCCGAAGATCACCATCGACAGCAGACTGCTGCTCAGCACGATCTGGTCGCACACCAGGTGGCCCGGGATCATCGCCTCGGCGCCCATCCGCCGCTCCCACAGCGCAAACACCGCGAACGTCGCCGCCGACCCGACGAACAGCCCGATCACCGTCGCGCTGTCCCACGCGTAGCTGTTGCCGCCGTACTGCAGCGCCAGCAGCAGCATGATCGACGCCGGCGCGAAGAGCACGAACCCCACCAGGTCGAATTTCTGGAGGAAGAGCGATTGCAGCACTTCCCGGGCCGGGGGTTTGGGCTTTTGGTCGGGGATGCGGGTGAAAAGGAGGAGGGCGCCGACGAGGGCGCCGATGGGCAGGTTCATGTAGAAGCCTATGTTGGTAACAAGTGTTAGTCTCTGTTGGGTGTTTGCTTGCGATGAGAGTGGGTAATTGGAAAAGACTTACACCACCGCCAGGTCGAGTAAGTTGTAAATGCACCGCCGACCAACGGCCCGCCCACGAGGCCGAGCTGTCCCACTGCACGCCATCGTCAGTCAGTTTCCTCTTCCCACGGGCAAGGCAAAGCGGTACTCACCCCCCATGATCACCCCAATCATCGCCGGCCGCTTCTTGTTCGGCACCGCCCCGGCCAGGATGTTCAGCGCCCCGTTCAGCATGCCCGACGACCCCATCCCGGCCACCGCGCGCCCGATGATCAGCATCTTGGACGAGGTGGCCACCCCGCAGATCAGGGAGCCCAGCTCAAACAGCCCGAAGAAGGAGAGGAAGGTCCATTTCGAGGAGAAGTAGGTGTAGAATTTGCCGGTGAGGGGTTGCAGGGCGGCACTATGGCACCCGGTTGTTAGCTGGTTCTGTCGGTTACGGGTGGATAGGGTTATGCGAGGGTGTTCCCTACCTGGAGATCGTGTACGCACTGCCGTACCACGCTACATCCTCGAGGGAGTTGAACTGGCTCGTAATCTTAGGGATTGCCTGTCTCCATAAAAACCATAATGTTAGCCAATGTTCCCGCTGTCCTTGTATGTGTAGCTGTATCCGCCTCGTGCTTGCAGTAAAGGAGGGTGACCCACCGTCGAAACAATCGACACATCCAACAACATCAGAAACACGACCAGCGTGATCCCCGCGATCACCATCACCAGCGTCAACCCGTGCACCCATTCCGGCTCGTACTCGTCCTTCGGGTGGATGGGTTTCTTCTCGTCGTGCGGCTCCGGTTCCGGTTCCCACGGGGTGGGGTTGGAGCCCAGCAGATGGGGCTGGCTGCTGGTGCTGGTGCTGTCGTGGCTCATCGTGGCTGCGTGCAGACTTTTAGACGATCGGGGTTTCTCGAGGGATTGCGCCATGCTTGAGCTCTGTGTGGCAGGAGAATATTCAGATAGGCACTTAACAAAATAACAGCGGATTGAAGCTCGATGGGTGGGCTTGTTTTAAGTATCGGGGCCGGAGACGGTGTTGGCGGTTCCCGTCGCCGGACGCCGGTTTGTTTTTGGCGGGTGATGGCTTGCGCTGGCCCTGTCGAACGCCGGTTCTCCCTCTGCGAATCCCGGTCCTTACTACAGTAATTGTCAACGCCGTATCCCTTGTTGGCTGTCACCGGTCGGAGATCTTGCCTTTGGGGAATTTACCGAGAAAAGTGATATGGCAACAATATTGCTCGAACAGGCATCTTGATTTCACCATGATCCAGCGATAGGATCGCTGTACTCCATAGGCTGTTCTTTGTGAGCAGAACGGAACAGGACGAACGGCCCCGGTCTCCTGTCTAGCGTGGCTTACGAGGTAAAGTAGCACGAAGTAACCGCTGTTTTATTTGTGATTCCAATCATTGATAACCCTGGTTTTCAGTGATGCTTCTTGAACTGTTTTATTTGAAGAGCCATCGAGAGATTAAAGTCTAATATTGTCACTGAGTGAACATATGCTTCAGTCATGGAAGCAGTGTAATATATAAATCCAGCTATCCCGGGTATCTGAAGCGCCACACAACCTATCTCCCCTACATGACGAATTTTGACAGAGATGACGAGAATAACAGACACAAAGACGTAAAGCTCGACGCATTGAACATGTAACCACTACGACCAAGTCGCAAACCCGCCCGCACCATTCCCCTCAGTCAACCACGCCATCTCCGACCAGCTCAGGAAACTATCCAGATCGCCCATCTCCATACTCGACGCAAACCCCTCCCCACCCCCGCCACTGCGATCGACCACCACCCCGGGACACTCGGGCAGCCGCACCGCCCACTCGCTCCGCAGCTTCTGCATCATCATCCCCAGCTTGCTGAACGGATCGCCCAGCGCCCCGTCGCTGCGCATCCCGACCGCCGCGGCCACCTGGCTCATGCGCGTGGCGATCTGCTCCGCAACCACTAACAGGTCCACCGTGCCTTTGACCGCTGCCTTGTCCCAGCCCGGGTAGTCTAGGGTCGACAGCCGGAAGAGCGTCACCAGGCAGTGTGACACCTGGGTGAGATAGGGCAGCGCCAGGGAGGTGTATTCCGCCGGGGCGATGGTGAAGAAGAGGTCGAAGAACTGCTTGACCACGTGCAGGCAGGCGTACAGGTGGCCGAGCCGCTGGCTGCTCATCTCCTCATCGGGCGGGGGCTTGACGAGGGCGACCTCGTACAGGCTGATTTCCGTGTCGTAGAGATGGAATAGAATGGGTTCTGGGCGCCGGTCAGTCTCTGCCGTGCACTGCTCTGCGATGATCTAGGGGATTGCACGTACTGTTGTCGGTCAGGGGAATGGGCATCTCGACTTTGATCGTCTCCAACCGCGACTCGAAGGCCTTGAGATGGAACGCGGCGAGCGCCTGGGTCGGATGGAGGCCGTACACGCCCTCACACCAGGGCCCCTGCAGGATCTGGTCGGCGAGGAGTCGCGTGCGCGTGATCTGCACGAGGACGCCGTCCCCGGGTGATTCGTCGCTTTGCGCGAGAATGTCGAGACACTCATTCATATGCGGGGTCCATCGCAGCGGGTCCATTCGCCCGAGGAACTGCGCGATACTGGGCTGGTCAGTCACTCGGCCCTGGCTTCGGCGCGGTGCAACTTACATGGAAGTCAGCACAAAGCAGCTCAAGACTGCGCGGCGTTCGTTCATGGTGCGGCGCGTCGAGATGGACGCTTTCAGCCCCGGCATGTGGCCCACGGCATTGCTGTTGGACACGGTCATGCTCAGATCTGGCGGTGCGGGCTTGTTGAGCCCTAGCTCGAAGACCAGACCGATGGCCATCTGGGCATAGATGCATAGCGATGACTTTTGCGGCTGGCTGTGGAACGTGACCCTGCAGTCGGTCAGCGATGGAGCTTACACCGACCCAGAACGCAGGGAATACCAGGCAAGATAGACCAAGACTCCCTGCAGCAAGTCCAAGGATTTATCGCAGTCGACCAGCAGGCGTTTGCCCGCCAGCTCGCGGATGGTGACACACAAGGCGGCTTGCCGGGCGGCATGCTTACTCTCCACCGCAGTGATACAACGCCAGAGGAACGGGGACTGGTGTTTCAGGTCTTGCGCAGTAGTGGTGGCGGGGAGGTGAATCAAGGGGAGGAATTGCAGCCGGTGTGTACGGAAGGCATGCAGAGCCTCTTCTTCCTCAGCGGGAGTGTCGATGTCTATGTCGATGTCTGCTCGTTCTGGGGCTGGGGAAGATGTTTCGGCCTCAGGCTGTGTGTCGGCGGGGAGCGGAGTCGGCGTCTGCAGTCCGGTCCGACCGCCGGCACCGGAGGAGGTCAGCAGCATCATCAGCCCATCCATCTTCCGTTCTAGCTGTACTGTCTTGGATAAGGGGCGCGTCTTGCGACGGCCCTCGGGGATGCGACATTCTTTGTTGAGACGATGGCATCTGTGGTGTTTGCAGTATCTTGTCAATGCTAATGTTCCTGTCAACTGGTCGGACTTTGACCCACCTTTCACAGCGGCCGCCCGCACTCCGGGGAACGCATCGACACTTGGCACGAGCACAGGTGGCACACGCATTGCCATAGGGGAGGGGAGAGCGTATGGCGGATTCCATCATGTTACGCACGCAGATCTTACTGAGCTCACATAGAGTGGGAAGAGAAAGGGGCAAAGAAGAGGAAGCGGAGGAGGGATAGGAGGGAGAAACAGTGGAAAAGGAAAGGGAGCGGACACGGCGTTGGGCCAACCCCGGTTGCCACGTGATCTTTCTCTGCCCATCGGAGGCATGTCTGACATGTACACATTCAACTTGACATATTAATTTGAGTCATTTGATTAAGTGAACAAGCTGACCAAATATCCTTTCCAGTCTTCAGTCTCGCTCACCCCTGCCCAGGCATTTTGCCCAGTGTCTGCTGACTCCGACCACTGCATCTGGATACAGTCCTCCACTGTACTGTACAGTACATACAGCCTCACATTTTTAGAGTTATGCTTACCATCCAACCTTATCACCCCCTCTCAACACACCTATGGAGTGATTCAATCCCTCAACGGACAAGTCAGCCATCTCCGCTCCTCTCCTCAAGATCTCCGACCGTAAGATGTCTACGATTGGTGGTGAGTCCGAAGGATGCGGCCCCCAGCGCTGGGCGACCGGAGTCTAGCCTTGGAGCCTTGCAGCCTTAGGGCTGGCCCAAACCCTTTTCTTCTGCTATAGAAAAACAACCCCTGCTTCTCCTGCTCAATCCACCTTATCGTGCAACCATCGCCTTAGTTTGACCCCTCGAGAATGTCGGAGACACACGACTCATCTTCTACCGCCTCCAGCCTGGAGAAGGGCCCGCAGCCCGCGCACACTGGCGACCATGGCGACTCGGAAACCAGTCACTCGGTGGAAGATGCCAGCCCGGCTGCTGCTTCGCCCCCTAAGAAGCAGGGAACCAAGGCCTGGTTGGCACTGATCGGTGGTGTTTTGGGCATGTTCGCCTCCTTTGGCTGGGTCAACTGTGTTGCGGTCTTCCAGGCCGAGTATGAACTGAACCAGCTGCGTGACTATTCCAGTTCGCAGGTGTCCTGGATCTCCTCGGTGCTCTGTATGTTGGCATCCCCCTCGAAAAGCGCAAAACAAATATCTCTGACAGGGTCTAGTCTTCTTCATGCTCGGATTCTCCCCCGTGGCCGGTCGACTGTACGATGGCCATGGCCCGCGTCTCCCCATCGTGATCGGCACCTTCCTGCACGTCTTCGGGCTCATGATGGCCAGCCTGTCCACCAAATACTACCAGTTCATCCTCAGCCAGTCCGTGTGCTCTGGCCTCGGCACCTCGTTGATCATCACTCCATCCATGACCGCCGTAAGTGGTTCAGTCTCTGCCTCTACCCCCACAAGCACACCGCTCATACTTCTTCCTCAAAGCCAATGACCTACTTCCACGACCGCCGCGCCCTGGCCGGAGGATTCGCCATCGCCGGCTCCTCGCTGGGCGGCGTCATCTTCCCCTTTATGGTCAACCACTTGCTCGCGTCGATCGGGTTCGCCTGGACGATGCGCGCCTGCGCGTTCTTGATCCTCGGCCTGCTGCTCGTCACCTGCACGCTGATCTCGTCCAATGCCACCCACAGCCCGAAGGAGTTCAAGCTCAGCCACTACCTGCGGCCGTTGAAGGAGGTGAACTTCCTGCTGATGTGCATCGCCAGCTTCTTCATGTACTGTACGTTCTCCCATTCTCCATCACGACCGCAAGAATCAGGCAACAAAGAAAACTGACAAAAGTAAAGGGGGCATGTTCGTCCCGTACGTGTTCATGGTGATCTCCTCCATCCACTACGGCATGTCCGTGACGATGGGCTACAACCTGATCCCCATTCAAAACGGCGTAAGGTATGTTGTTCCAGCCCTCCTCTTCCTCCCAAAGACCACCGTACCCCCCCCAACAAAGAATAAACTAACCCATCATCAAGCTTCTTCGGCCGCACCGTTCCCCAAATCTGGGCGCGCAAGTACGGCCAATTCAACGTCTTCATCCTGGCGATGGTCGCCTCGATCGTCGTTGTGCTCGCCTCGTGGCTCCCCTCGCGCGGCAACGCCGCCATCATCGTCTTCACCATCCTGTTTGGGTTCGTGTCCGGCACCACCATCGGCCTGGGCCCCATGCTCGTCATGGCTCTGTCCCCGCCCACGGAGATCGGGTACCGCGTCGGCACGGTGTTCGCGGTGGCCGGGTTGGGGGCGTTGACGAGTCCCCCCATCGCGGGTGTGTTGATTACCCGGAATGGCGGGGATTATGTGTACGCGGCGGTGTTTAGTGGGGTGGCGTATGCGGTGTCGACGGTTGTGATGGTGATTTTACGGGTGAGGGTTGGGGGGTGGGGGTTTTTGTCGAAGGTCTAGTTAGGGGTGGTTTCGTGGATCTTGGGGAGGGTTTGGCTGGGGCTTGGGAGATGGGCCAGAGGTAGTGGGAGGGGAGAGGTGCGATGGTGTATATCTGTCTTAGATGCATAATTTATATAAAAAAGTTGGATTATGGTTTATTCAATATTGTCAGCTGATAGAAAACTAAGATATTAGATGAAAATGCCCCCTTGGTAAGATTCTGTCTTTGACATGAATTCTAGACCAAATTAGAGTATGCAGGACGACAGATGTGAAGCGCAAATATTCAACACACGCATTATTGTTATGTTTCTTTCTTGTTACGCTGTTTTATCAGAGTATAGCATCATCCACTGACATATTCAATATACATAACAAATCACTACCCTCAATTTGTCCGTCCCAAACTACAAATCGGACACGATTGCAAAAAGCACGGATAGCATTGCCTACTACCTACCGGCCTAACAGAGAACAGAAACCATCTCAGCAACTAACCAGAAACCAACTAAGCACACGCCCGAATGGGATACACCAACTTAAACCCCGCCGCCTGGCCCCGGCGCACCGCGTCAATGCCCCCAATCACCCCCTGCAACCCGCCGGACTCCTCCTGCACGGGATGCGTGACCAGCTTCCCCTCGGCCAGAACCGCCTCAATCGCCGCGTACCACCGTTCCGCGGCGGCGCGGTCCGCCGGCCGGGCCAGAAGATTGTACGGCGCCTCCCAGCCGACGATCTCGCGCCCGAACTGCGTGAACAGGAAGACCCACTCCGGCCGCACGCTGCGGCGCGTGTGCCGGTTCAGCGGGAACGGGTCCAGCGAGACGTACTTGCCCCCCGCGCGCCCGATCGCCTCGTAGCAGATCTG
Organism: Aspergillus japonicus CBS 114.51; assembly: GCF_003184785.1. Lineage (NCBI taxonomy): Eukaryota > Fungi > Ascomycota > Eurotiomycetes > Eurotiales > Aspergillaceae > Aspergillus > Aspergillus japonicus. Next base: position 25,866 of record NW_020291723.1, read on the forward strand.
CATCGACTCCGTCGTGCTGATGCAGTCCAGCGCGAACGCCAGCGTGTTGGCCGTGTGGTCGCGCAGGTCCGAGCCGCAGGTTGGCGAGCGGTAGTCGAAGGTCGCGGCCGCGCCGAGTTGCTGTAGCCGGGTGAAGTTGTGCGGGGAGCTGGTGGTGAGGGGGGTGAAGCCGGATCTGGTGGGATATTCAGTCAAATGGTTAGTTGGGGTGGGGTTTCTTTTGTCGTCGGGTCTTCTTTTTGTCGTTTTCAAGAGAGGTTTCGAGGTGAAGGGTTGCTTACCGACGCAGCACTTGGATGGCCAGCGTCCCTGTCGCGGTACCTCCGCCGTACACCAGGACATACGTCGGAGGCTTCTTGGAGTCGATACTCTCCGAGTCGGATGCTCCGGCGCCCACAAGCGGCAGACCGAGGGTCTGGTATAGCGCCAATCCGGTGGTCGCCAGTCCGCAGCCCAGCGTCGCCGCCTGCTGGAAACTCATCGAGTCCGGGATGCAGAGCACCAGCGCCGCGGGCACGGCGACGTACTCGGCGAAGGCGCCGTTGTCGCGCTGACCCGCGTTGTTGCCGAACACGCAGCCGCACACGCGCGTGCCCAGGGCCAGTCGCGCCGACGAGAACGCGGAGGAGGTGACTTCCTCACCGAGGGCCACGATCTCACCGGCGAAGTCTAGCCCCGCCGTGGCACCGGGGCTGGGCGACATGTCGGCGGATTTGGCGTCGTACGGGTTCAGTCCCACACAGGCGACCCGCACCAGCACCTCGTCGGCGCGCAGCTGGGGTAAAGGCTGGCTGGTCTGCAGCTCAATGCTGCCGGGACCGGCGATCTTCAGCGCCTGTTGGGTAGTCGGTAACTCGCTCATGGTGGGTGTTGTGTGTGGACAGGATGCGGGGGTGGGTTGGGACTGTGGCTGGGGCTGTGGCTGTCTTCGCGAGTTGTCGACGCGTGGAGACTAGTGGACTGGATATGTATGAGGCCTGGTCTGGTTTATGACCGGATGGCTATTGCTGCGATGAAGTTATTTAGTTGTCTCCATACTTCTGGAGTTTCCGATGACGATAACTAGAGGGCCGCGGACTGATTGGCGGGCGGGGTCCGGCGGGCGGACGGACTTAGGGCTGACGCCGGAGTTGCTGCTTACGCTCCACGGCCTTTGTCCGGAGGATGCATCAGGAGAGGTTGCGGAGATGGAGGCAGGAACCGACAGAGGAAAAGAATACATACGTTATCTACTGACATGATCCAGCCTTTCCGGATGTTGCCATTCCCCTGTCTCCAGTGAATCCTCAATTCCTTAGAGCCACTGACAGTCACAAAACGTGAACCCCAACATGGCAACCAGCGCTTTCTTGCAGCAATTCCAGGCGGACGAGAATAAGAGCCAGTATGTCAGTGCAGTGGCTGGCTCGGTGCTCGTCTTCGCCAGTGCGTTCGCATTGAACGCCATGAGGCGACCGAAAGAGTTCACAACCGACCAGGGCAAACGCATTGTTGAGCTTCCCGCTGACGTGCGCATGTCCAAGTTCATTCGCAGGTGAGGATCACCCACGAGCAGTCCCTACATCAATGACTACTGATCAGGTTCACTGACAACCCTCAAGTCGGGAGTTGTCCGAACAAGGGGAGGCTCTCGCCGGCACCGAGCCGTATCTCATCCGCAGCGGGCCCTATCGCGAACTGGTGATCAGCCAGCCCGACCAGGTCCACGAATTCTACCGCAGCGACAGCAAGAGCCACACCAAGCCCCGTAATCTGAACCTGGGCGAGCCCTTTGGCCGCTTCCTGGGCCCCTGTGTCGGGGTGCAGTACGGCGACCACTGGCGGGCGATCCGCAAGCACTTCGACCCGCCCTTCGCCTTCCACCCGGTCGCCCAGCGCATCCCCCGGTTCCAGCGGGAGATCGAGGCCTGGCTGGAGAGCAAGGCCCCGACGGCGACCAGCGAGCTCGACAGCAAGGTCGATTTCCGGTTCTTGGTCTTCAAGCTGCTCTCACTGCACCTGTATGAAGATGCGTTCGATGATCGAGTACGTTTACAATATTGTATTGAGGTTGCGAGTCGGGAGCTGACAAAGTACGACTAGTCCTACTGGACGCTGCTGGAGCTGAACGACCAGCACGACGCCATCATGATGGACATGCTGGTCAGCAAGCACCCAGACTCCAAGTTCTACAACCTGCTGCCCAGCGCCCCCCGCAAGCGACTCCAGGAATTCCACACCCGCTGGCAGGAGTTCAACCGCCTGATCGTCGAGAACGCGCGTGTCGTAAGTCCTCTGATCATAGTCCCACCAAACCTCCCCCCCAAACTCCAGGATTAACCATCACCAGGGCGGCTGGGCGTGTCCCGTCGAGACGATCTACCGCGGCGTGGAGCCAGACAAAGACTTCACCGAAGACGCCGTACGCGCACCTGCAGCCCCCATCCCCCAAGAAGTCACCTTCGATGCTAACTCCAGCACAGTTCCTAGCAACCATGACCGAGATCCTCTTCGCCAACGTCAACATCAGCGCCGAGGTCTTCCGCACCATCTTCACCAACCTCGCCGCCCACTCCCGCATCCAGACGGCGCTCCGCCAGGAGATCCGGGACTGGAAGGCGAAGCCCGACTTCGATCTGTCCAAGTACCTCGCGAAGCAGGATACCTTGCTCAACCGCGTGCTAATGGAGAGCATGCGCATCTCGCCTGCATTCTGTGGGTGGCCCCCCACCCACCCATTCCTTTTCATTCACAGAGAGAATCTGGATTGCTAATTTTGACATACCGATAGGGTTCTCCATGCCCGAAGCTACGGCAGAGCCCAAGAAAATCGGCGGGTACAACATCCCCGCCGGCACACCGGTGGTGATCGACACGCGCCGCCTGAACAACGGGGCTGCCACCTGGGGCGCGACCGGCGCGGACCGGTTCGACCCGGATCGGTTCTTGAAGGTGGCCAGCCAGGACCTGCGCTGCGGGTTCATGCGGTTTGGGACGGGGGCGGCGTCGGGACGGTGTTTGGGCAAGAACGTGGCGGATGCGGTGTTTAAGCTGACGGTGATGGAGGTGTTGGAGCGGTTTCGGCTGGAGAGCGTGAGCGAGAGTGGCAAGGAGGCGCGGAAGGTCGATGTCCGGTTGGTGGCGTTGAAGTAAGACAGTTGATTCGGTGCTGTAGTCGGTTTATTTTCTCGGATTGTTAGGTGGTTGGCTGGGTTGAATTCGATTATCAGTTTTGCGAGTCTCTGAAATCTATGGTGTTTGGTCTCGGTACCTGCGAGATTACAGTACTCGACAACGTTGTCAGGAGAGAATGGCTATCAGACACGTTTCAAGACAGTAAAGTGCTCAAGATACAAGGTAAATTTACGTTGTCTTCTGAGTTGGGAGTCATAAGATGGACTGACACTGTCCTTCCTGTAGTTTACCCCTGCCGAATTTCCTACAAGTATCTGTCCGGATGCGATGAAAAATTCTAAACCACGTTTTTTTCTTCATTAAAAACAAGCTAAAAACAAGCACTAACGCACTAACCAGGTAAAGACCAGCTACATTCGATTTCATCCGGACAAGACTAGCAGGGATCGGAGTACGCCTGCCTGCCTGCATGCACGCAGCCTCCACCTCCGGCTTCCACCTCCGGCCTCCGCTCGCCATTTCCCCCTAGCCCTACCCCTATCCCCTATCTCCCATTAGTGCTTGTGCAAGGCAACCAACACCCCCGTCTTATTCGACGGTCCAATGCGCATGACCGAGACGAACGGATTCTCATCGCGCGGCTCAATCTGTGCGTACACCTGCGCCAACCGGGCCAGGATATACGCCGTCTCCGTCTGGACCATCATCTGGGCCGGACAGCGCCGGGGCCCGCCCCCGAAGGGCACAAACTCCCAGAAGTGGGCCTGGTCCACAAAGCGCTCCGGCTTGAAGGCGTCGACGTCCTCCCCGAAGTAGAGGGGATCCTTCTGCATGACCGTCTTGGTGACCTGGACGACATCGCCCTTGCGGATCAGAATGGGCGACTTGCCGTCGGGCCCGCCCCCGAGCGGCAGGGTGGTGTCGTTGATGCACATGCGCACCTGCGACACGTTGTTGGGGTTGAGCCGGTGCGTCTCGTTGATGCAGGCGTTGAGGTACTTCATGCCGCGCAGCGCCTCGAAGGTGAGCGGCGCGTCGCCGTGCGCCAGCACCTCCGCGCGCACCTTCGCCCACGCCGCCGGGTTGCGCGCCAGGTGCCACACCACGTTGCCCGTGAAGATCGAGGTCGTGTCGTTGTTGGGCACGAACAGCAGCGACAGCTGGGACCGCAGCTCCGCCCGCTCCGGACAGTGCTTCGCCATGTACCACAGCAGGTCCAGCCGCTCGGGGCCCACGTCCTCCCCGGCCGCGATCCGCCGCTCCCGCTCTGCGATGTCCGCGTACACCCGGTCCAGGTGCTCGTCCATGTACGCGTGCACGATCTTGATCGCCCGCAGCCACCACGACCAGTCGATCAGGTTCATCACCTTGTACATCTGCAGCCGCAGCCGGTTGCCCCGCAGCACGTCCAACATCGCCCAGGTCACCCGCGCCCGCTCGGGGTGCGTCAATGCGTCCATGGGTGCGCCGAAGATGAAGTTAGTGGTCACGTCGAGGAACTGGTCGGTGGTTAGTCGATTGTAGATGAACCAACGGAGAAGGATGGCAGGGGGGGGGGGGGAAACTCACCCATCGCTGGAGGTAGGGCTGGATGTTGACCGTCTCTCCGTCCGGCGGCAGGATGCGCAGGAGATGGTCGGTGTAGGAGCGCAGCCGCTCGGTGTCGGCGTAGACCTCGCGCATGAAGAAGGGCTTGATCAGCGCGCGGCTGAAGACCCAGTCCTCGCCGTCGACGACGTTGACGCCGCGGTTGGCGAACGCGGCGCCGGCATTCTTGTAGCGACGGAGCGGGCTGATGGCGAAGTCCTTCCAGTTGATCGCCGTCAGCGACTTGAGGTTCTCGGGCTCGATCGTGTAGACGACCCGCGTGCCCATGAAGGTGATCTGAAAGGTCTTGGGCTGGCCCTTGTGTAGCTCGCTGAGCCAGGGGATGAAGTAGTGGCCCCGCAGCGCCTGCCACTGCGTCCACACCAGATCCACCCCCCAGAACGGCTCCCACTGGAACCGCGAGGGGACAGACTTGCAGCCCCAGGACCGCTGCTTGCGCAGGTCGCTCGCGCGGCGGACAAAGGACCGGAACAGAAGGGCCAGGAAGCCAGAGCAGAGGAGCAGGATGGGCAGGCTCTGCACCGGGAGGTTGTGGTACTGCACCAACATGATGGAAAAATCGTGTTGCTGCCGATTTTGCACGGGAGTAAATGATCTCAAATTCAAACCAAGCAAGTTGGCAGCAGCAGTAAATGGAACGGAAGGCCGGATTATTTCATATATCTATCTATTGTCAGTCAGCCCGAAACCAAGGACAAGGCCAGTCCGGCGGTGCTTGGCGGGCAGCTCCGGGGCTGATGGAATCTGACCGGACATCAGCACCGCAACCGCCGGACTTTTGAAACTCACCCCCCTCTAGCCCTAATGATACTCCCCTCCATGTGCTTTTCCGACACCGCACCACCAGCTTCAGCCTTGTCCGACGGCCTCATTGGGTGTAGTCTCATTGGATGTACTTCTCCGCGTGGCAGACAGGGGTTCAGTCCGCGTGGACGTCCGCTCCGGCGGGTCTGAAGACGATGAGGCTGGGGCCGGGGGCTTGATTGCCTGCGTATACTCTACATCGCAGACATATACATACGCTCTACGATCGCACCACTGGACAACTCCCCATCATCCGATCATTTGTACATCTCTCCCTCAACTTCAACAGAATTCAGGCCGACTTGCCGTGAATAGCAGTGACTCGCTATTCCCAAACACTCCCCACTCTTTCAACAACAACACACAAACAAAATGTCTCCCTCCGTTCCTGAACCCATCGCCATCGTTGGCTCCTCCTGTCGGTTTCCCGGCTCGGCCTCCTCCCCCTCCAAGCTATGGGACCTCCTCCGCCAGCCCCGCGACGTGCGGCGAGAGTTGAACGCCCAGAACCTCAACCTCCAGCGCTTCTACCACCCGTCCGGGGACACCCATGGCTCGACCGACGTCAAGGGCCAAGGCTACCTGCTGGCCGAAGACAGCCGGCTCTTCGACCCGGCCTTCTTCGGCATCAGCCCCTTCGAGGCCGACACCATCGACCCGCAACAGCGCATCCTGCTGGAAGCCGTCTACGAGACCTTCGAGAGCGCCGGCTACACGCTGAGCCAGATGCGCGGGTCGCAGACCTCCGTGCACGTCGGCGTAATGACCGACGACTACCATGACATCCAGGTGCGCGACCTCGAGAGCATCCCGCAATACACCAGCACGGGGACCTCGCGAAGTATCCTGGCGAACCGCATCTCGTATGTCTTCGACTTGCACGGGCCCTCGGTCACCGTCGACACCGCCTGCTCAAGCTCGCTGGTCGCCCTGCACCAGGCGGTCCAGAGTCTGCAGCTTGGGGAGGTCAGCTGTGCGGTGGTGGGCGGTGTCAACCTGATCTTCGACGCCGTCATGTACGTCGCCGAGTCGAAGCTGCACATGCTCTCCCCGGATTCGCAGTCGCGCATGTGGGACAAGACCGCCAACGGCTATGCGCGCGGCGAGGGCGCCGCCGCCATCCTGCTGAAGCCGCTCAGCCAGGCCATCCGCGACAATGATCACATCGAGGGCTTGATCCGGGGCAGCGGCATCAACTCCGACGGTCAGAGCCAGGGAATCACCATGCCCACCTCGGCGGCCCAGGCGGCCCTCATCCGGAGCACATACGAGCGGGCCGGCCTCGACCCCATCAAGGATCGGTGTCAGTACTTCGAGTGCCACGGCACAGGCACGGCCGCGGGTGACCCCGTCGAAGCGCAAGCGATCAGTGAGGCCCTCCTTGGGGAGGGAGCCTCCACCGGCGAGAAGACAGGCGACGAGAACTCGCCCCTGTATGTCGGCTCGATCAAGACCGTCACCGGTCACCTGGAAGGGTGTGCCGGTCTGGCCGGTGTCCTCAAGGCGCTGGTCTCCATCAAGCATCGCACCATCCCGCCCAACATGCTCTTCAACGAGCTGAACCCCAAGATCGAGCCGTACTACGGTCCCATGCAGATCACGACTGCACCCATCCCGTGGCCCAAGCTCGCCCCTGGGGTGCCTCTTCGCGTGAGCGTCAACAGCTTCGGATTCGGCGGTACCAACGCCCACGTTATCCTGGATAGCTACAACACCCCAGAGCAGGAACCCATTTCATCTCCCGCTGAAGGCGGTGCGCCACTCGGCCCCATCGTGCTCTCCGCTCACTCCGGCGCCTCGCTCTTGGGCAACGCCGAGGGACTTCTGCAGTACCTGCAGGAGAATCCGTCGGTGGACTTGTCAGACCTGAGCTACGTACTGCAGTCTCGACGGACAGCACACCGGGCGCGGGCCTTCTTCTCTTCGCCCTCACATCAGGGATTGGTCAACAGCCTGCAGAAATTCATCACGGACAACCAGCAGGTCGCCAAGAAGGATACGATTGGAATCCGCCACCAACCGATCAACCCCAGCGAGACGCCCGGCATCCTGGGTGTGTTTACCGGCCAAGGCGCCCAGTGGCCCGGCATGGGCCGCATGCTGCTGGACCACTCCCCGCTGTTCCGGGAGGTGCTTGACCGCTGCGATGCCGTGCTGCAGGCGCTGCCCGACCGCCCCGAGTGGCTCCTCGTAGACGAGCTGTGCAAGGATGCCGATACCTCGCGTGTCGGCGAAGCCGCCATCTCCCAGCCAATATGCACAGCCATTCAGCTCGGTCTCCTGGAAGTGCTGTTCGCCAGCGGGGTCGACTTCGACGCCGTGGTCGGCCACTCGTCCGGCGAGATCGCCGCCGTCTACGCCTGCGGCATCATTTCCCTGGACGCGGCGATGCAGATCGCCTTCTACCGCGGCAAATACGCGGGTCTGGCGCAGGGCCCGAACGGGGAGCGCGGCGCGATGATGGCCGTGGGGATCAGCTACCACGAGGCGCAGCGGTTCTGCAAGCAGCCCGAGTACCAGGGCCGGATCAGCGTGGCGGCCAGCAACGGCGTCCAAAGCGTCACCCTGTCCGGCGACAGCGACGCCATCCAGCAGGCCAAGGAGCACTTCGACCACGAGAACGTGTTCGCGCGCCAACTGAAGGTGGACACCGCCTACCACTCACACCACATGCAGCGCTGCGCCGGCCCGTACCTTCAGTCCCTCGAAGCCTGCGACATCCAGGTCCGCCGCCCGCGCGACGGCTGTTTCTGGAACTCCAGCGTCCGTGGCGACACCGAGCTGCTGCGGGGCGACCTCCAGTCCCTTAAAGGACCCTACTGGGTGCAGAACATGGTGCAGACGGTGCTGTTCTCGCAGGCGGTGCGATCGTCGATCTGGCACGGTGGGCCGTTCGATCTCGCCATCGAAGTCGGCCCCCATCCCGCGTTAAAGGGCCCCACGGAGCAGACCCTGGAGTCCGCCTTTGGCACCGCCCCCTCGTATACCGGCGTTCTCAGGCGCGGCGCGAGCGACGTCGAGGCGCTGTTCGATGCGATCGGCTTCATCTGGGCCCATCTGGGCCCGCAGTTTGTCAGCTTCGCGGGTCTCCGACGCGCCTTGGTGCCGGAAGGCAGCCGACGCGCCCCCAGGCTCTTGAAGGACCTGCCATCGTACTCCTGGGATCATGACCGGGTCTATTGGCGGGAGTCGCGCATTTCGGCGCGATTCCGCAAGGGCAATGACGTGTTCCACGAGCTGCTGGGCCGCCGCTCGCCCGACGACACCGACCGCGAGCTGCGCTGGCGCAACGTCCTCAAGCTCAGCGAGCTGCCATGGGTCAAGGGCCACGAGATCATGGGCGAGCCTCTGCTGCCCGGTGCCTCGTACGTGGCGCTGGCATTCCAGGCCGGGCAGGCGATCGCCGCCGGCAAGCCCGTGCAGTTGATGGAGGTGCAGGACGTGGAGATCCGGCGGCCCATCGTGGTGCCCGATTCGCGCGAGGGCCAGGACACGATCTTCACGGTGCGGCTGCTGGAGAGCGGCGACCCCAAGGTCATCGAGGGCCATTTCTCCTACTGCTACTGCTCGGACCCCAGCTCGGGCGCCATGGTCCACACCTGCGAGGGCCGCCTGATCATCCACCTGGGCGAGGCCGCGGGCGACGAGCTGCCCCCCAGCGCCCCGTCGCCGCCCAACTTGCTGCCCGTGGACAGCGAGGAAGGCTACGAGGTGCTGGCGCAGGCGGGTCTGAACTACACCGGGATCTTCCATCGCCTGCAGGACGTGGAGCGCCGGCTGGACTTCGCCGAGGCCAAGGCCGAGTGGTCGAGCGAGGAGCTGCGCGGGGAGTACGTCGTCCACCCCGCGCTGCTGGACGTGTCCTTCCAGAACCTGTTCCACGCTCGCGCGGACCCCAGCGCCGGCAAGCTGCCGACCAGCGTGCTACCCGTGCATATCAAACGCGTGGCCGTGAACCCGAGGGTCACCCTCGGCGCGGAGGCCGGCACCATCCGCACGGTGACGCAGTCGTTTATTACCGCCCGCAACGGCCTGTCGCTCAGCGGGGACATCCATATCTATGATGGCGTGACCGGAGAAGCAGCGTTGCAGGTGGAGGCCCTCTCGGTGAAGCCCATCGCGCCGCCGACGGCCGAGCAAGACCGCCGGCTGTTCTTCGACACCGTCTTCATGGCCGACCCATCGCTCTCGCTGCTCGAGCCGCTGCGCGACCCCGTCGACGTCGAGCGCGATACCGCCCTCGTGGCCGACATAGACCGCGCCGTGCTCTACTACGTGCAGCGGGTGCTCGAGCAGGTCGACCCCAGCGAGGTGGCCGGGCTCTCGTGGTACTTCCAGCGCATGCTGGACTGCTTCGAGCACTGGGTGCAGGTGGTCCGCGAGGATTCGCACCCGCTGGCCCAGAGCAGCTGGCTCGACGACCGCATCGAGGTCATTGAGGAGATCTTCAACCGCTGGCCCGGCCAGATCGACATCGAGATCGTGCGCGCCGTGGGCGAGAACCTCATGGACGTGCTGCACGGCAAGACCCAGATGCTGGAGGTCCTGATGAAGGACGACCGCTTCGGCCGCATGTACTACGAGGGCTGCGGTTTCGCCGTCGTCAACGCCGGCATGCGCAACGTCCTGCAGCAGATCTCAAACAAGTACCCCCAGGCGAACTACCTGGAGATTGGTGCTGGAACGGGTTCCACGGTAAGGGATTTCTGTGTGTCACACACTCGTTGTGTTCAAATTGCTAACTACGGTCTCCTAGTCTCACGCCATCCTGCAATCCATCGGTAAGAGCTTCGACACCTACACCTACACCGACATCTCGACCGGCTTCTTCGAGAGCGCCGCCAAGCGCTTCTCCGAGTTCGCCAGCAAGATGGTGTTCAAGACGCTGGACGTGGAGAAAGACGTGGTCCCGCAGGGGTATGCCTTGCACAGCTACGACGTGGTCGTCGCCTCCAACGTTCTGCACGCCACGGGCAGCATGGAGGTCACTCTCGCTCACGCACGATCGCTGCTCAAGCCCGGCGGTTTCCTGCTCCTGGTGGAAATCACCGGTATCGAAATCATGCGCATCGGTTTCTGTATGGCCGGCCTGCCCGGCTGGTGGCTGGGCGCGAAGGAAGGCCGCCGCTTCCACCCCGGCATGACCACCGAGGACTGGGACCGCACCCTGCAGGATACCGGGTACTCGGGTGTGGACCTGGTCTACCACGATCTGCCAGACTCTGACAAGCACTGCATGTCATTCATGGTCAGCCAGGCGGTTGACGAGACCGTGCTGCAGCTGCGCGAGCCACTGGGGTACATCAACAGTGTGCCCCAGACCGACTCGCTGCTCGTCATCGGCGGCCACAGCCTACCGGTCTCGAAGCTCACAACCGCCCTGCAACGTCAAGTGGGACCCTCCTGGCGCAGCCGCGTGGTCGTTGCCCGCGATCTCGAGACCGTGGATTTCTCGCGTCTCTCGTCCCGCATGGATGTCGTGTGTCTGCAGGAGCTGGACGCGCCGCTGTTCGCCGTGCCTATCTCCCAAAAGAAGCTCAAGGCCCTGCAGGCGATCTTCCTGCGCGCGCGCAACGTGCTCTGGGTCACCAGGAGCCGGCGAGCCGAGAACCCCTATCAGAACATGTTCCTGGGAATGTCGCGCGCCATCTGCAAGGAGCTGCCGCAGGTTTCCATCCAGTCCTTGGACGTGGAGTCAATCACCAACACTAATCTTACCGCGCGGACGGTCCTGGAAGCCTTCGTCCGGATGAAGATCTTGTCGGCGGTGGACGAACAAGCGCCTCTGCTGTGGACCCGCGAGCAGGAGCTGGTCATCGACGGGGACGAGACCCTGATCGCCCGTCTGCGCCCCAACCAGGAGCTCAACGACCGGTACAATGCGCGCTACCGCACGGTCACGAAGCCTGTGTCTGGCTCCGATGCGACGATCCGCCTCGTCCAACAGGGTGACAAGCTAGCCTTGGTCGAGGCTGACAACCGCGGTCTTGCTGATGCTGCTGAGGATGTGAGAGTGAAGACAGCTTTCTCACTGACAGTGCCCGGGAGTGACAAACAGGAGACGCTCTACCTCACTGTTGGACACCAGGTTGACGTGGAGACTCCGGTGCTGGCCATCTCGCATGTTGATGCCTCTGTGGTGAGCGTGCCCCAGACAGACGTCATCCACATTGACGAGACGGCTTGTGACGCACTTGTGCTCGAGAGACTGGGCGACCAGATTTTCGGCGATGCGCTGTTGAGCGCCGTCCCGGCCGGGCAATCCGTCACTTTCTACCAGCCCCGGCGCGGTCTGGCCGCTGTCATTGCTGCCACAGCTGAGCAACGCGGTATTGAGGTTTTCTTTGTGTGCTCATCCACCGCAGATGCAGAGGTGCCCAGCGACTGGATCCGGATCCACCCCCACAGTTCTCCACGAGTCATTCAAAGCCTGGTTCCTCGCCAGGACTCGGTCTTTGTGAACTGCTCGGGTTGCACGGACTATCTCGGATCCAGTATCCAGTCTGCACTATCGTCTCCTTGGACAGTTCCGAAGCTCGACAGTGGGGTGTTCCAGAAAGGACTCGACCTCCTACGAGCTCACGGCTCACTTGCTGCAGGATACGGCGCTCTGCAGGACCGGCTCTTCACATTGAATGCAGAATTGCCTGTGTCGGGTGAAATCACCGTTCTGAACGTCGATCAGCTTGCACGGGTTGATGCCTCGATCCTGCAAACCACACACATCACTTCGTGGGGTGAAGCGACTGATTCTCTGAGCCTGGTCGTCCAGCCTCCCGACCTGACCACTCTGTTCGATCCCGCCAAGACATACTTGATGGTTGGTATGGCCGGTGGTCTCGGCCTGTCGATTTGTGAGTGGGCACTGAAGCACGGCGTGAAGCACATGGTCATAACCAGTCGAAACCCGAACATCCATCCCCGTTGGCTGGCGGGTGCACGCCACAAGGGCGCCAGCGTGCACGTCGAGTCGATGGACGTCACGGACCGGGCGTCGGTCCAGTCGACTGTGCAACGGATCAAGGACACCCTGCCTCCGATCGCCGGTGTCTGCAACGCGGCCATGGTGCTGACGGATCGGATGTTCGTCAACATGGACGCGGACGCGGTCAACCGCGTCCTGAAGCCCAAGGTGGACGGCTCGAAGCACCTGGACGAGGTGTTTGCCGACACTCCGCTGGACTTCTTCGTTCTCCTATCCTCCTGCGGTGCGACCATCGGTACCCAGGGCCAATCCAACTACCACGCTGCCAACATGTTCATGTCCGCGCTGGCCGCCCAGCGTCGCGAACGGGGGCTGGCCGCCTCGGTCGTCCACATCGGCTTCGTCACCGATGTCGGCTACACCACCCGGCAGGAGCGGGCGATCTGGGAGATCTTCGCGCGCCTGCAGTTCAAGTTCATCTCCGAGATGGACGTGCACCATGCATTCGCCGAGGCCATCATCTCCGGTCGGCCGGACAGCCACCGCCCGTGCGAAGTGGGCGTCGGGATGGACCCGCTGACGGAGCCCCTGCCGGCAGGCCACAAGCCCGCCTGGACCTCTGACCCGCGCTTCTCGCACTATCTGCCCTCCACCAATGTCCGGAACGAGGTGGTGGCTCGATCGGGCCAGGAGGACCTGAAGGAGCGGTTCCGCGAGGTGAGCACCGAGGCCGAGGCCGTGGAGCTCGCACAGGAGGCCTTCTCGGCCAAGCTGGAAACCATGATGCAACTGCCGGCCGGTAGCGTGTCAGTCCAGGTGTCGCTGATCGAACTGGGTATCGACTCGCTGGTGGCCGTGGAGATCCGCACCTGGTTCCTGCGCGAGCTGGGCGCCGACATCCCCGTCCTCAAGATCTTGGGCGGAGACTCCATCGCCCAACTGTGCACCAACGCGGCCAAGCAGCTGCTCGCCCAGCAGCTGGAGCAAACGGCTTCCTCCAAGACAGAGGCGGTCGAGACGGAAAGCACGACCGTGGACGAGTCCCAGGACTCGTCGCAGACTCCATCCGAAGCCCCCGAAACCGCCGAGACCAGCTCCCTCGGGGCCGCCGACCAAGACCTGTCGTCTGCAAGCAGCTCTCCCAGCGTCGCCGATCCCACCGATGAGAAGGACGGCCTCGAAGCCGGGGTGAACGTAGGACCAGACCCCCTCCCCGATGTGCGACGCGACGCTGACGATGATGACTATGGCCAAGGTATAATCGAGAGCGAGCGTCTCTCGTCGGGCCAGTCGCGGATCTACATCCTCTCGCAGTTCCTCAACAACCCCACCGCGTACAACCTCATGTTCCAGTTCGAGATCGACGGCCCCCTGGACATGGAGCGCCTCCGCAACGCGCTTGCCCTCACCATGCAGCACCATGAGTCCCTGCGCACGTGCTACTTCGTGCGCGAGGAGGACAACCAGCCCATGCAGGGCGTGCTTGTCTCCCCCGTCGTGCGCTTCCGCCACGTCGCCGACGCGGCTGCCGACGACATCGCCGCGGAGGTGACTTTAGCTAAGACCCGGGTCTGGGACCTCGCCCGGGGCGAGACCATGGAGATGGCGGTGCTTTCAACCTCCCCACAATCCCACACGATCATTCTTTCCTACCACCATATCATCATGGACACCACCGGCTGGCGCTTCTTCATCCAGGACCTGTCCTCCGCCTACCGCATGGAGCCCCTCCAGCACACCAGCAAGACCTATCTGGAGTACACGCGCCGACAGTTCGAGCACCAGCAGACCGGGCATTTCCAGGCGCAGCTGCAGTACTGGAAGAACGAGTACTCGTCCGTGCCCCCCGTGCTGCCCCTGTTGCCCATGTCCAAGACCAAGACGCGGCCCAGCACGCAGGACTTCCGCACCACGTACGAGTGGCAGGAGATCGGGCCGGAGGTCGCGCAGGCGCTGAAGGCGGCGTGCCAGAAACTGCGGATCACGGCCTTCCATTTCCACCTGGCGGTGTTCCAGGTGGTGCTCTCACAGCTGGCGGGCACCGACGACCTCTGCATCGGGGTGGCCGATGCCAACCGGCTGGACGACGACTTCGCCGACACGGTGGGGTTCTTCATGAACATGCTGCCGGTGCGCTTCCGCGTGTCCGCCAACGCGCGGTTCGCGCAGATCGCCCAGACGACGGCGCGCAAAGTGCTGGGCGCGGTGCAGAACTCGGCCGTGCCGCTGGACATGATCCTCGACGACCTGCACGTGGCGCGCTCCTCCTCCCACACCCCCTTGTTCCAGGTCGCCGTCAACTACCGCCTGGGCGTCGTCAAGAAGATCCCCTTCGCCGGCCGCTTCCTGACCATGGCCGACGTCCAGGAGGCCAAGAACCCCTACGACCTCAGCTTCGCCATCATCGAGTACGGCGCCGACGGCTTCGTCCTGGAGATGGCCTGCCAGGAGTCCCTGTACGACAAGGCCGCCACCCGCTCCATCCTGGACACGTACGTGCGCGTCCTGAAGGACGTGGTGGCAAACACCCATACCACAATCGCCAACCTTCCCATCCATGCTCCCGACGCAGTCCTGGCGGCCCTCGAGCTCGGCCAGGGCCCTCAGGTGGACTTCCACTGGCCTGAAACCCTGTCGGAGAAGGTCCAGCTCGCGCAGGAAACCCATCGGGAGCAGGTCGCCATTCGCGACGGGAGCCAGGCGCTCACTTATGCTCAGCTCAGGGAGCGGGTGAACGCGATCGCGGCGGCTCTGCAAGCTGCGGGGCAAACGGCCGACTCCCGCGTCGCCGTCGTATGCCAGCCCTCGGTCGACTTCACGGCCTCGATGCTCGCCATCCTCCATATCGGGGCGGTCTACATCCCGCTGGACGTCAGTCTGCCCCCGGCGCGGCATGCGGCCATCGTCGCCAGTGCGCGGCCCACCGCGGTGCTTTGCCATGCGGCCACTCTTGAGCGCGCGGCCCAACTCGGTGTGGGCGAGGAGAACCTCGACTTGCAGACCATTGATGTGGATGAGATCGAGGCCGCTGTCAAGGAGACGATTCCCTGCAATGCACAGTCCCAATCCCCCGCCGTGCTCCTGTACACGAGCGGCTCAACCGGCAAGCCCAAGGGGGTGGTGCTCTCGCAGAGCAACTTCGTCAACCACATTGCGCTGAAGGTGGAGGCGCTGGATCTGCGTGCCGGAAGCGAGACCGTGCTGCAGCAGAGCTCGCTGGGCTTCGACATGTCGCTGATCCAGACCTTTTGCGCGCTCTGCACGGGGGGTACGTTGGTGATCGTGCCGTACGAGTCGCGCCGCGATGCGCTCCACATCACCCGGCTGATGCACCAGCACCAGGTCACCATGACCATTGCCACGCCGTCCGAGTATCTCACCTGGCTTCACTACGGGCGCGAGTCGCTGGCCGAGTGCGCCGGCTGGCGGTGGGCGTGCATGGGCGGCGAGGCGGTCCATCGCTCCCTGCTGCACGAGTTCCAGCGTCTGGGCCTTGCCAACCTCTCGTACCTGAACTGCTACGGCCCGACCGAGATCACCGCGGCAGCTACCTTTCACCGCATCTCGCTGGAGACCGGTGAGGAGGATGAGCCTGAATCCCAGAGCACGGTCGGCAAGGCTCTGCCCAACTACGCCCTGCGGATCGTGGACGCGGCCGGCCGGCCTCAGCCGGTCGGATTCCGCGGCGAGATCTGCATCGGGGGCGCCGGGCTGGCCATGGGCTACTGGGAGTCACCGGAAGAGACGGCGAAGCGGTTCGTCACAGACCGAGCACTGCCATCGACACGGTGGTATTGCACGGGCGACCAGGGTCGATTGACGGCTGATGGTACGCTGGTTTTCCAGGGTCGGCTGGAAGGGAGCACGCAGGTCAAGTTGCGCGGGCTGCGCATCGAGTTAGAGGAGGTAGAAGGGGCGCTGCTGCAAGCGGGAGCGTCGCTGTTCTCAACGGTCGTGGTCACCGTGCGAGACGATGTCCTGGTAGCCCATGCGACGACGGTCGGTGATCGAATAGGTGAGATCGAGCCGACGGTGATCGCAGACCTGTTGGCGAACCTGCCTCTGCCGCAGTACATGTGTCCGGCCCAGGTGGTCATTGTCGACGAGCTGCCTCGCACCAGCAATGGCAAGATCGACCGCAACGCCCTGGCCAGCGCGCCGCTCCCGTCAGGGTCTCGGGCGGGTGATGCCCATCTGCACGGTACTGCGCCGAAGCTTAGCCTTCGTCAGGGCGAGCTCCGCATCCTCTGGGAGAAGGTCCTGCCGCCGACCACGCACGCGCTGACGGCCGAGTCGGACTTCTTCCTGGAAGGCGGCAACTCGCTGCGGCTGATCAAGCTGCAGCACGCCATCAAAGAGGCAATGGCGGTCTCCATCTCGACCCGCGAGCTGTACGAGGCCTCGACGCTGCGCCTGATGACCGCGCGGATCGACTTCCAGCGCGAGCACCAGGTCATCGAGAATGAGGCCATCGACTGGGCGGCCGAGACGGCCGTCCCCGAATCTCTGGTGACGGCGGCACGGGATGCCAGCAAGCCCTCTGCCGTCCGCAGCAACGACGGCCAAGCCATCGAGGTGCTGATGACTGGCGCCACAGGCTTCCTGGGCGGATGCATCCTGAACGAGTTACTGCAGGACCCTCAGATCCACAAAGTGCATTGCGTGGCCGTCCTGCCCGACGAGCAGAGCCACCTCCCGGCCCACGACAAGATCGTCGCCTACACGGGGAGTCTTTCGTCTGCGACGCTGGGGCTCAGCCCGTCCGAGTGCCTCGCCCTGCAGGAGACCGTCGACGTGGTCATCCACGCCGGCGCCAACGGCCACTGCCTCAACAACTACGCCTCCGTGCGGCAGGCCAACGTGCATTCCACTCAGTTCCTGGCGTCCCTGTGCGCCCCGTCCGCCGTTCCGCTGCTCTACATCTCCTCCAACCGAGTCCCCTTGCTCGCGGAGAACAACACCGCCCCGATGCCTGGACCCGTGGCCGTCGAGCCCCCGACCAGCGGCGCCGAAGGCTACACGGCGTCGAAGTGGGCCAGCGAGCAGTTCCTGCAGCGCGCCTCGGCACTCACGGCGCTGCCCGTGGAGATCCACCGGCCGTGCGTGGTGATCGGCGACCAGGCGCCGACGTCGGACGCGCTGAACGCAATCCTGCGCTACTCGCTGCAGATGAAGGCCATCCCGCGCTTTGCCAACGTGGAGGGGTATTTTGACTTCAAGCGAGTCGAGGAGGTGGCGCGCGAGCTGACCGCCGCCGCCGTGGACATGAGCCGGGGTCGTGGCGCAGGGCCGCAAGAGGGCGGTTCCCAGCAGCAGGTGCGCTTCCGGCACCATTCGAGCGGCAACAAGGTCGCGTTCCCGGCCATGGTGACGTATATGCGCACGCTGTATGGGGAGGAGTTCGCGGAGGTCGAGTTCATGGAGTGGATTGCGCGGGCCCTCGAGGCGGGGATGGATCCGTTGATCTCCATCTATCTGGAGAGTTTGGTCGAGAAGGGCGAGACGCTCCGGTTCCCGTACATGGGCGAGACGCTGGCTGCTTAGATAGGGTTTTCTTCTTCTGTTTTGATGTTCTATTGTTGGTTCGAGTCTGGCCTTGGTTGCAGAGTTTGATCATATGATCGATTGTTTTCTTGATGGGATTAGCGAGGCGTTGTTCTGGATCTGCGCATTTCTATATCCTGGTCGTGATATATATTCGAGCCATTAGGCCGTGTAATTAATTTGTTGCATGAGTATCGACTTTCATCTCAAAAGTCTTGTTCAAGCAATCCACGTAAAGGCATAGGCTCAAGGAAGCAAGTCCTTTCTTTGTGTATGGACACATGCACACATGGTGGGGACATGAGAAGAGAAGAAGGTTGAGATGAAGCGAAGGCGAAGCTGAAACTGAAGGCCGAAGGAAGCCTTCGGTCGAAAGTCACGTGGCCGAGCCGCATCCTGTACAAGAAACACAGTCTCTATGATTCACGGTCGCGTTTTCGTGTCTCAACACTTGATGACTTGCCGAGACGTTCATCGCAGTTCTACTGTTTCTCTACACGCGCAAGTCCCCAATCCTGTTCGCAGCTGCCAATTACCACCTACGCTGGATATATCGGACGACATCACGTGATGCCGACTGCTCCGACCGATGCCTGAGGCCTTAACACGCGCCTTTGGCTGGAATTTCAACACGTTTTTTCTCTCCTTATCTTAAGTACTGCCACTCAACCACTCAATGGGAAATGTGCATGGCACATCAGTGCGACTTCATTCACATCCAAACTGATCGATAGCATCCTCTCTCTAGAATGATTATTGATTTTGGTAGTCACAGCAAACGAAAAAATGCAGAACATCGCTAAACACCGCCTCGCCTGGGCTCTAAACCACAAATATGCTCCCATGACCCTGATGCTTCTTCTCTAAAGGCGATCCGGGACTTTACACCTGATTCTCTAATACTATCTAATCCAGAGACACAACATCCTCTCGCACCTTCTTCCTACCCTAAGATGCTACTCCCCCTTTGTTAGGCAATGCAATTCTAACCCCCTCTCGTCCTCAAGCAGGAGACAGAAAACCCCACAGGTCGGCCAATTGCTCCAAAGAATCCCTCACGCTGGTCTGGAACCGCGTGGCCCGGAGCGCAGGCCGGTACTGCACGTCGGCGAGGTCGATGAAGAGGCGCAGGACCTCGCGGGGCCGCCGTAACTCGACCAGCTGGCCGTCGCGGTCGGCGATGACGGGCTCGCCCTCCTTGTACTTGATGAAGTTCAGCAGGGCGGGGTGGTCGGCGGGGACGTCGTTCAGGACGACGGACCGGTGCTGCGGGGCCACGGTGGCGCCGCGGTCGCTGACAGAGGCGGCAGAGCTGCTCATCATGGAGATGATGCTGCTGGAGCTGGCGCCGCTGGAGCTGCTCGTGGTCGACGAGGAGGCGAGGCTGGCGGCCTCGATGGGGCCCAGCATGAGGGCTGGCAGCCAGTCGTGCGGGTGGCGCTTCATCGACAGGAACATCGTGATCAGCGCGACGCGGTACACCACGGCCGACCACCAGAGCGGCTGGTCGGCGGGCGGCATCAGGCGCACCAGGCGCAGGATCTGGCCGCAGTGCACGAGCGCCTCCTCCTCGCTGTCGTGGGCGATGGTCGCCGGGCAGGCGCCCAGCGGACAGGGGCCGGACCCCCGCGGGTTCGGGGCCTCCGGGCGCGCGGGGGGGCCGCGCAGCAGCGCCGCCTCGATGCTGGGGAAGCTCGCCATCGCGTTCAGCGCGATGAGGTGGTACATGACCAGCATGGCCAGGCCGGCGGGCGAGTGGGTGTTGGCCGAGTGCACGGCCAGGTTGAACCATTCCGGCAGCAGGGCCTGCACCTGGTCGAGCTGGGCGTGGATGGCCGGGTTGGACAAGCCCTGGGTGCTCTTGCGCCAGCGCACCGGGCAGTTGGGGAAGGACTGCAGCCACTGGCGCAGGTGGCAGACCATCCCGTGCAACGGGACGAGCAGCAGCCGCAGATATTGCAGGGGCAGCCGCGTGCCTCGCCCCGGACGCAGCTCCCCGTTCATGAAGCAGGTATACAGGTCGCGCAGGCAGATCGGGGGCTGCGTGGCGAAGACCTCGGGCGCGAGCCGGGCCCAGTCGCTCTCGGAGCCCGCTTTCCACAGTCGGTCGTCGGCGGGTAGTGACTCGGTCAGTGTGTCTACGGAGAAGCTGAGCGGAGTGTCGTAGAACAGGCTCCATTCTTGATCTGCTATTACCCACGCGTACGTGAGCCTGACCGATGAAGTCAGTGGGCAGTCTATGAGGGCAGCAGGAAGTAATAGTCACTGACCGTGAGTTCATCTCCTCCTCCTTCCATTGCGCCCATTGTTGGTTGAGCCCTAAGCTGCTGCCAAGAAGGCTAGGAGTGTCGCCGTTGTCGAGAGAAGGAGGTTTTCGGTGTAGTAACTAGATCGCTGCCGGTCAGTATTCCCATTCGAACTTGGGGTCATGGCCCTTAATATGAAGGACTTACCTGAGTGTACATTTGTCGGTGCGCGCAAGATGTCTGTGGCCAGAGAAACTAAAGGTTAGCAGGTCAAATGGAAAAGATGGAAAGAGAAGACGAGACAAGGTGGAACTCACCCGCATGAGCCATCGCTCACCAGACCACATTCCCAGATAAAGCAGCAAGAGAGCGCAATGGGACACGATATCCGGCCTCGTGGTGGCCACGTCTCCCTCCATCATATCGGACAGTGCCGTGCGACACGTCTCCGTCAGCCCGGTCGCGAAGATGTGCAGTTCTGGGGCCGGGGAGGCCGTGGCCCCGATCGCGATCATCAGCAGAAGCAGGATGCCAGCGGCCTTGACGTCGTGCGGAAGATCACTCATGATGGTGTTCGGGTCTTGCAGCTCCCCGCTCGACAGGCCAAAGTACTGCTCGAAGCAGGAGAC
The DNA here is from genome assembly GCF_003184785.1 of Aspergillus japonicus CBS 114.51. NCBI lineage: Eukaryota > Fungi > Ascomycota > Eurotiomycetes > Eurotiales > Aspergillaceae > Aspergillus > Aspergillus japonicus. The sequence continues at coordinate 46,736 of NW_020291723.1, forward strand.
CTGGGCTCGTAAGAGGTCGTCCAGCGCTTTGGCCGGAGGCAGGGTCACGATGGTGAGGTTGAGCGGACTGAGTCTTCGGCCGTGGCTGCTATGTTCCCGCGAGTGGACGTTTCGGGTCTGCATCAGGAGTAGTTGGGTCACCACCAGGAGGTTGTCGCGCGTGGTGTCCGTGATAGGGTCAACGGCCGGTGGTGTGGCGATCGAGGAGGCACTGGATTCCGTGCCGCTGGTGTTCCAGGGCTCCCGGGAATTGAGCGTCTGCTCGAATTGCTGCAGGCTGAGGCGCATTTGGCTGCTCCAATCTTCCCCCCAGTGCCGTGGCTGCCCTGGACATAGCGAGACCAGGGGGCTGTTGCGCCCGCAACTCGAGGACTTGCGCGGCGAGTGAGTCAGGGGAGGGACGGTCATGGGCTCCAGGTATGATTCCCACAGGACATCGCTGGTGGAATAGCTGATGAGCTCGCTGATGAGGTCGAGGTCGGGTGTGGACTGATGCGGGGCGTCCTGATCCAGCACCATGGCCAAGGGCATATGTAACGATGACTCGGGAGTAATCTGCTGTAGCCACTCGGTGGACAAGTGCGTCGTCTCCTCGGTGCTGGGGTAAGGGACACTGGCTGCTTGGAGGCGTAATAAGCCATCCGGACTGCCGGTCTCCATGTCGGACCCTACTATTACTGTGCTATCAGGCCCAACTGGGTTCGGTTTCGTTGGTTCCGGAGCAGTCTGCTGCTCTTCTCCCCGCGGGACGTCGTCTGGCCGTAGTCGTCGCAATTGGAGCTCGGCAGGGCGCTGCATGGCTCGCCGGGCAGAGCGCGGTTGGCAGACCAGCTGCTTACTGACGCATCGTGTGCAAGGCACCTGTGATACTCATACTCATGCTCCTGGTCAGTCAAGTGTGCAAAGGAGCCACATTGAGACTGCATAGCGCGCCTACCTTGCGATCGCATCGCGCCTTGGCCTTGGAGCAATGCGAACATGCGATGTACCTGGTCTCGTTGGTCTTCATACTGATGGTATTTGTGAATTCACGCTTCTGTGCTCCATCAAGAGGTGGAGCTGGGCCGCAGAAGAGAAGATATAGGTCGCAGATGCGGAGAGAGATAGCCACGGCATTATCCCTGTCCTATAGATTCCTTGTAGTCTGCCTCGATTGAATTCAAGCGATCCTCCAAGCTGATCCTTCGAAGCCGTCAGCATTTCCTAGCTTCTCTACTGTGGTTGCGGCTACAGCCATTGGATCGACAGGGTGAGAAGTGTATCAATCTGGTAATCTTCAGCCTGGCCATTTATCGCCACCATTCAGTTTAGGTTTGCGTTGGTACCAGGGAGGCATCCCTCTCTCTCTCTCTCTCTCTCTGGAGGTGCTTCTCGACTGTTCTCGGCGCAGTTTCGGCGATCCTGAATCATGGCAATCACATCACACACTCTTCTCGCGGACACAACAATGTTGGGTTACAAATTTCGCCCCCATGATCCTTCCGCCTAGCCTCGACCAGCATCAACATCCATACGAGCGTTATGGAGGCCTTGTTTGACCCCGCGACTGTTAGTGGGGGCGGTGGCGCCGAAGACCCTATCTCACCTCGCGTGGTTGAAGCAGCACGGGAAAATTTTAAAAAGAACAAAAAGAAAAGAAACAATAGGATTGAAACCATTTGTCATCTGAGTCTACCTGAAAACTTACTAGTCACCGATATTAGGAGGCTGATAAAGAGAGGAGTTGAGTGGTCTCCTCCTGCAGGATCTAGCCAGAAAGCACGTCAGCCCACGTTGTTTGTTGTTTCTAGCGTGAGGCTTCCCACGCGGCGGACGATGCGCCAAGATGGAGCGATTTCATCTAGGGTTACATTTACAGTACGGAGTACTGTACATGGTTCTTTTTTTTCTCACTGGGGATGAGGACCGTGCACTACTGCTTCACCAACAGCCCGTCTACCAGTTAGCTTACTTTTAAAGTATTCCGCGAGCTGAATCTTATCCCAAGACAATCGAGATCAACGTGGATGGCCAAATGAGCATCTCAGGGCCAATTTGCTACCAAGATTTCTCAGCCAGTCTGATTTGCTCCGGAACCGTATGTCAAGTCCTGGTTTTCTCAGAGTTGTGTTGAGTGTTTACTTTATCGGGAAGCGCGTAAGCACTGAGTCTTATACTAGGTTATTACTTGGGCCGGACTTTCTGCGCTCGGCTCTGATTCGCTACTTTGTCCGCTCCATTTCTGCAGGCCGATTCTTCTGCTGCACCTAAATCCTTCTTTTTTGAATCAGTCCTTGCTCTAGGCTAGCACGTGATCTAGATACAGGACGAGTACGTTGTCGTTTACTCTATTCAGGCCGTCTGGCAGGATTGGAAGGATGGCCGGATGCCCCCCGTCCAGCCACGCGAAATTGCGCGGAAGGGCTGGATGAGGATCGAGATAGAGATAGCTTTCCCACCAACACTGGTGCTTAAATGGAGGTCAAGAGGGGTAAAAGTTTCTTGATAGTGCTTGATTAGGGAGAGTTGCTTGAGCCGATGACTTTTCCGAGCCACTTGATCTCCCGCCCTAGGCCTATCGAGGGTGCGGACACATCTTGAGGTTGATTCCTTCTGAGTTATCCGCAGTCAAATACGGAGTACCGTTGCTAGTATACGTGGATGTCACTGACTCATGTTTCTCAAATCGTATAAGCTGATTAATCCGTGACCAACATTCTGTCGCAGTTCTGCCGGTATAATTTTGACATATCAGAATAGTCGAGACGGAAGCGTTATCTGTACAATCGGTACGGCCTGAATGCTGTATGTCCCAAGCGAGAGAGCCCGCTCCAAATCCCGAACCACAAAGGATGATATACCTAGAAGTCAGGATTACTAGCGAGGTGTACTAGCCATTTTTCATTTATCATGTAAGGAGAGCTCAGAATTCCCGTGAAGTCCCCCCTCAATCAACAGCCCGAGTCAATTCCAGCCAAAGCCCGGTCCAAAACCACGGCGCATCAATACCGTGTTTCGCTATATGGTGGAAATTGCAAATTCTGCCAATGAAAGCAGGATAATCAGAGAATGAAGCTAGCGGTACAGCCCGATCACTCAGCAACCGATATGATGTAGCTAGGTATTCTTGATTTGCGGACTCTGCAGCTCTCTTCTCCCACCAAATTACTGATTGATCGTCATATTACCACGTGGTTTGGGGGCAGGACAGGGCATCTGCCCCGTAGATCGGAACCGTACGGAGTACTAGGTAGAGGATGTACTGTATACGTACTGGATTCTGAAGTCTCGGTTGTGTATCATGCCACATTCCGCAGTGGCCGGGGATGCAGTCAGCAAGCTAAAATAAGTTGTTTAGATCTGCATGTACGAGCACGTAGTTGAGGTATCGACTCCTTGCTTCAGCGTCACATCCTGTATACGGTACAATCTGTAATCTTTCAATCTTTCCGCCCACCCGAGACCCGTTGAGGCGGTAGTAGTGCGAATTGGGAGAGGCAGTGCCATCCCCCGCTCGGGCCTCATTTGACGGGAGTGTTTTTCCAATCTGTCCCGCGGTACTGTATTGTAAAGGTCTATCAAAGGGATACTACTCCGTACCAGGGAGTGAATACTGTCCTACCACGTAGTCAGTACAGCCAATTGCTAAGATGTCAACACTAGCTATGAGTGACTAGTGCCTCTGCTTGGTAATATCTCCGTCATGCTGGAATTGGGATTGCTAACTCGATACTACCTAGCCCGTGATGCGTGATGGCTCCCTCCTAATGATCTCCGCAGGATCACCTCGCGTACACTAGGGTTGATCCGGGCTAGATAACCTTGGGGGGCTGAGCATTCGCAGCATAGTCCGGAGTACTGATACTAAATAAAGGCCTGTCATTTGTCCAGATGAGACCACGCGGTCACGCGATTAGTGGGATTACTTTTTCTATCTCATTTCCATGCCCTTTCTTAGTGTACCAGTACCTAGTAGCCTTACCCCTCTTCACCACTGCTCATCCCGGCTCACCACCACCGTGGTCTCGTCTCATCGATGCAGCACGCATGCATAGCCTTCCTTCCAGTCTACCTAGCGAATAGCACATAAGGACAATCAGCAACTGATTCTTCCCCGTTGTTTCACAACCCACCCCCTGTCGTTGATATACCCCAATTGATTGCCAATTAACATTAGCCAGGTCCATTCCCGCCAACCAGAGTCAAGGAGTCTCAGGTAAGGGATGCAGAAATCCTGAAGGCCAACCATCCACGCGTGTTTGTCACCCAGTTGCTGACCAACAGCAGGTCAGAGCGACTGATCTCCCGGGTATGCCAAGCTGTTTCACGGATCTTATCGTGTGGACAATTATGCATCGAGTCTTCAGGACTGCTGTGTCCAGTGCAGCTCCAGGGGCCATATGCATCAGGCCACAGCCCATGCTTTCCTCAATATTTGAGGCGACTGATTGCTCTGTCGTAGGTGTGTCAGCGTAGGTGCTGTCTGCCTCCACTCGAGACTTTGCAGCAGGTCTAAGATGTCTTGGAATGTAACCCAAGGCTAGTGGGCGGTCCCCCTAAGCTCTGGATTGCGTGCTAATTCTCTCGGCAACGGAGCCCTAAAGCCATGATGGTGTTTGGATTCGGTCCGACTCCGATGGAGAAGGCTTTTCTCTTTTTTCTCTTTATTTTTATTTTGATGGTTTTTTTTTTCTCTTTTCCTTTCTCTGCTGCGACTTGGTCATCTCTTCTTTCGAGTAACATTGCTCATCCGCGGATTATCAGAAAAGTGTAAGCACATCACACAGTCACAGTTTCACATTCCACGGCCTCGTCTTCGCATTGCGGGCTGTAGAATTGCCGGCTGTGGCTTAGCAGCATCCAGTCGGTCTATCCTGCATTGATCTGATAGTGGCCCTCCCCATTGCCACGAGGCAAGTCGGTTACTTGCCCTCCCCAATTCCCACAGGGAAAAGGCCACGTGGAATCTCGACAGACGCAACCCACGGAGGCGAGTGCAGCTTCGATTCTAGAACGCATTAGCCGTCAACTACGGTACACCCCCTCGTTTCACTCGCGTGGCCAAGGCACGCAAGGCCGCGTTCTTCAAACCAAGCACCTTTCCAAGCACCTCGGCAAACGTGCATCTCCTGAAGCACCGTACAGTACGTACATTGGCTCCAAGAGCCTCTGCCGAGTGCGGCTGAAGCGGTAAGGCCTGGTGGTCAACCCAGCTTAACGTACCGTACTTTTTCTATTCCTTCCCCCCTTGACTGGTCTGCTGCAGGAGTGGCAGGATTCTGGGACGCTGAGACGGATCAGTCATCCTGTAACGAAGGAACGGAGTCCGTCCCAGAGGCAAGGACTTACCTTACCTTGCTTAGCATAGGGCTCAGCGCTTACGTGCTTGGCGAATCCCTTGAGAAACGACAGTAATCAATTCGGGTTCGCTGTGCTTTCCGAATCTGGTTAACCATTATGAAAATTGAGAGCGGAGCATGCTTCTGACGTGAGGAATGGCTCCCTATACTCTATCGCTCGATGGACAGTGAGACGTGGACCCTGACGCAGAAGGTGGCGGGTCTTTTCTTGTCTCAAAGATCTCCATTCGCCCGTGCATCAGGTCTTGGAAGGTGGAAAGGGGGGCATCTGAGACTACTATCTGCTATGCTCAACTCTACTTAGGCAAATGAACCTGAAGCCCACATTGCCCGACGGCGTTTCCTTGTTTTCAGGAGACAGACATCAAACTCAATTTACCAACTTGGGTGGTCACAGTGTGCAACACAGCGAGAATCTCGGGATCTGATTTGCTGTTGAGCTGCATGCTCGATCCAACGGCATTACTAGGTAGGTGAGGTAGTATAAGCGGACAACCTCCATGGTTCGTTGCTGTTGCCTGTTTCCACGTGGTACTTACTAGTAGCTTTGTACCACGAACATCATGGACAGCAACTGCAGCTTCTAGGGAGGGGGGGATTCACTCCACTCAACCGTCACATTGGCTGATCTTACACATTTCTAATCCAGGCTGAATTTCTTCGCATTGATGTCTCACTCTAGTCAGCATGCTCGCCCAGTCTGGAGACCCCCAAGAAAAACAACCAGACAGGCTTTCGGGCTCTCCCTCTTCTGAGTCTGTTTCATGAGTAGCGCTCCAGCGACACAGCATAATTTTGCCATGTTCATCCAAGGCCCGTCTCCAGGCTAGGTTCGGCTCATGGTGTTCGCCAACGCCCCCAGCGATCCCACCTCCATCGTCCCTACAGAGCACACTCTCCGTCACAAGACTCAGATGCCACTTTGTCATGCTCAACGAGCGTCGACCGACTCAGGCACTGACTCGAACGCGGAACATCGTTGGACGGGTTCAGCTCGAAGAAGCTCGTCGGCTTGAGCGAGACGACCAACTTCTCGACCGGCATGACCGGAAAGTCTGATCCACTGTTAGCATTCTCTCCAGGCAAGCACCCGGTGGCATGCATACCTTCCGGACGGGTGATGTGCGTGGTGCCAAACGTGTGCCAGAGCACGAGATCCCGGTTCTCGACGGACTGCTGGCGTTGACTCCACACCCCCAGCCCGGTGTCGTCCGTGCTCTGGTTGGTGAACTCCCCGGCCGCGTAGAGCTCCTCGTCTTGGTAGTCTGTGACCCAGATCGGCTTGGTTGTGAACCGTCCCCGGCGGCAGTTGAATGTCGCCGGGCCCATTAGGAGCATCTGGCTTGGGGACGCGTGTATCCTGTACCCCACGGGTTCGCCGGAGATGGCGTTGGTTCGGTTGGGGTTGATGATGCGGTACGTTCGCGAGGCGGCGAGATTGAGGTCGTAGCCTCCGGCCTGCGTGATGGCGGTGGTGGTCCTGCGGAACGCGCAGCCTTGCGGGTCGTCGACGGTGGGGTCGTCACGGACGGGGAGGATATCGTCGTAGACGACCATGTTGCGGGTGCCATCGAGAGCGGGATCAATCCGCAGGCTGAATAGATGTTGATGGTTGACGGCTAGCACGCCGGGAGCCACGACGGTGCCCCAGGGCGACGAGGTGTGACGAGCAATGGGCATGGTGGACATGATGCCCGTCGCTCTGACCTCCACATGGAGGTTGGCGGCTTGGTCCAGCACGAAGGCAAGGATGTACTCGTAATTCATCACAGTGGCCGTGCACTGGATGACGAGGGTGCGGTTGCGCACCATCGACGCCTGTCCGTTGCGCACGTTGGTGTGCTTCCAGCCGATCCCCTCGTCCACCTCGTGCACGCAGATCACGTTCTTCAGCTTGACGGGCTCGCCGGCCCCCGTCGTGCGGATCCCGTCGAAATAGGCGATGTGGCCCAGACAGTCACAGCCCAGGGTCAGGGTGTTGGAGGTCAGGCCGAAGCCCGAGTCGCCCAGGTCGAACGCTTGCTTGCGACGGTATGGGGCCCGCGGGTCGCCGTACGGGACCGTCATCTCGCTCATGGAGATCCGATGGAAGAGCGACCGACTGTCGTAGACGACGTGGTGGAGCACGGGGCCCTCGCGCACCGTCCATCCCAGGTGGAATGACCATTTCTGCCAGGTGATCTGGCGTCCATCGATACGAAACGATGGGCCCTCCGGTTGCTCGACGTGGAGGGGTTTCAGGTCTTGGCGCAAGTAGCCCTTGCCTAAGAGGCGCTCGCTGTACTCGACTGGCTCCACGGCGTCCCAAGGCACGGTCTCCTGATCGAGCTCCGCTCCCGCTCCTCGTGGCAGTCTTTCGATCTCTAATAGTTCGGCGGTATGAGCGTCGAAGATGGGCGCAAATGGCATGGGGAGGGAGTAGTGGTTCGCTTCCGGGTCATCGTTCAGGACAGCGTACATGTAGCACTGGTAGAGACGACGGGTCACACCGGGGGTGTCGGTCCCGTACAGCCAAGGGTCATTGACCACCGAAGTCCTGCAGTTGTCAGATTCTATGTGCCATACCTTGTATGATGGGAGGGGGGGGGGGGGCATAATTTGGCCTGCGAGCGCTGCTCACCCCTCGGGTAGTTTGAGCTTCTTCACCTCGGCACGAACCAGCGGATGCTCATTGCAGGCCTTGTGAACGCGCTCGAATTCTTCAGGGTCTGCAGGTCCTTGGACTCCAGGACACTGGCGGTCCTCGTCTACAGTGCCCTCGGTTACATTGACTTTGGCCTTGCACAGCGTGGCATTCCCTTGCTGATGGTAGTAGATGTAGGCTTTCCGCGGAGGGGCTGATGAGCCCCGCGTACGAGCATTCAGATATGCCAGGAGTGAGGCTTTGGGAGGTTCCAAGAGGTCAATGACCTTGAAGCGAATGGGAGTCGTCTTGTGAAGCGTTCGCAAGATTTGAGCTGCCTTGCGCAGCTCATTCGGGGCGAGGGGGTCGAGAGGGTGAGACATGGCGATGAGGAAAGCAAGCAGTGAGGGGGGCGTAAGTTGCAAGTTAGGGGAGAGTTTTCGATGAATCTTGCACCATCTCAGAGTTTTCCATGTTGTTGCCAGACTTTATGTACCAGGTCTGCTTTTCTCCGGGTGCACAATCGATACCTCAGTATGCATGGTATGGCTGACTTCAACGCAGCCGGTGAGCCACAATCAAGGTACATCGGCCTATTCTTGATTTGGATTAACTTACGCCCATGAATCACATCGCCGGCCATCCAATGAGGCTTAAGCATCAGTCTGTAGCTTCTGCGACCGGGGTAAGGGCGTGGGTGAGGGATAGGATGTTGGGATGAATGCCCACTCGGGAATGGTTTCCAGCAAATAACCCCCGATAGAGGCGTGCTTGGCCACAGTACTTTACACAATAAGGCAGTAATGCTGAAGAGGCAACACTGATCGAGGCAAGTTTGATTCCTGATTCCTTCGCAAAGCAAAATCGCAAAGGAAACCCCATTCGAAGTCAAAACGTCTCCATCACAGAGACTCCGAGCAGGCTTCACCATGACGTCACTCCGATTAGGAACAACATCCTGAACGTGAGGATGATATACTTCGCGACTGAACACAACAGCTGATAGTCTGGCTCACTACACTTCGATGATAGCACTTTCGAATTAATATGGTCTCCAGCTCCTGGCTCATTGTCTTGGGTGGTGGGAATGGCTCGAGTATCCTGAGGCATCGATGTGACCTCCTCAAATATAGCAAGCAATTTACCCCACTATTGAACCTGTTGAAAGAAGAGCTTAAGCAAGGATTGTGTGTGATAATGAGCGACATAGACCAGACAATTAGATTACCTGCATCCATTGTTGCCATTGTCCCAGTAATGTTCCTCCATTAACCAACAAATATCGCACCGCATCCAGGCACAGGCTTAACCATGCCCTTCTTACCCTCAACCCCGCATGATCCATCACTACCTCGGATTGACCCATCCAGTGGGAGTGATAGCCTTGATATGCGAGCTGATAGCAGTTGAAAGCATTTCCTATTGTAGACAAGTCTACTGGCGGATTCCCCCTTTTGGGAAACGAAGCCACTCGCTTGTACGGTGAATCCGTGGTCGCAGGGAGTCCAGATCCCCTTCCGGTGCCGTGTAAGCTATCACCAGCTTCCCCCAAACCCTTGGCGGCGCCTATCCCTACTGCTAGTGGGCTGCACACCAGTACGTACGGTACTCCCATTTATATGAAGTGAAAGTCATGGCTCAAGTGGGATTATCATCAGTTGAACAATTGCACACCGATACCCCCTTGAGCTGCACCATGTCCTTCAATCCCTCCAAGTACAGTGACGAGGTCCAAAAGGTGTCCAAAGACACACCACTCGAAGAGATCGTGTATCTACTCAAGCGGGACGGCGGGATTTTCATCAAGAACCTCATCCCCGAGAGTGACGTCGACCAAGCCCATGAGGAGGTCAAGTCGCGACTGGACGAGGATGTCGAGTGGAACGGGTCATTCTTTCCAGGTAGGCCGTTGGCAACTGCGACATCCCAAGCCCACTCTAACACCATCACCAGCACAAACCCAACGGGCTCCATCCCTCATCGCCCGTAGTCCGACCTACACCAAGACCCAGCTTATGAACCCACTGTTCCGCGCCGTCTGCGACCACTTTCTCACCTCCCGCCGATGGTACTGGTGGGGCGACGAGAAGAAGCTGTCCGTGTCCAAGCCCTACGTGCATTCCTGCGTCGCGATGCGCATCGGCCCCGGCGGCACGGCCCAGCCCCTGCACCGGGACGATTACATCAGTCATCGCTGGCACCAGGAGATCGGGCAATGGGACGATGTCCGCGACGCCGAGCGCGAGGCCTCCGTCGGACTGTTCGTGGCCGGCTGCCGCGTCACTAAAGAGAACGGGGGCACTGCGTTCATCCCGCGGAGCCATCTATGGTATGCAATCCCGAATCCTGCTGCACGGAGGGCCGCGGACCACTGACAAACCTACTTCTCAGGGGATCCGACCGGACGACTCCCCCCAAAGTGGAGCAGTGTATCTACGCCGACATGGAGAAGGGCGACGGGTTCATCATGCTTGCATCCGCGTTCCACGGCGGAGGCGCGAATATCACCCAGGAGGAGAAACGCCTGATGTTCGCCACCTTCATCATTCGGGGTTACTTGCGTCAGGAGGAGAATCAGTTCCTGGCCGTGCCGGGCGATGTCGCCCGGAGCTATGACCGCGAGGTCCAGGAGTACATGGGGTATACGATGAGCGAGCCGGCGTGTGGCTGGGTCGAGCAGCTGGATCCGATCTACCACCTGCGTCCGGAGTTGAAGGAGGACGGGCGACCGACGGATTTCTAGCCAGGACTTGGACTTGGAGAGTCTATATACGTGACAGCGATAGTGGTGAGCGTGACTATGCAAGAGTGTGTATAAAGACAGCCTCTGGTTACTAGGCCCACTTGGCGAAGAAAACCTGGTTTCTGAATGAGGCGATCATACCAAGCCAAGCATAAACTCAGTCTTGTGCGCCCCGAGCTTCCGTTCCCGTGGTCTCATCAGAATTTCCCAGGATTGACATTTCGATCTATCGCTCTAGATGCGCCTTGCAGCAACAAAAGTACGTATGCAGCTGGACCGAAAGGGCAATGCGGTGTCCTGTTCACCTTAGTGACGGCACTTGGATATCAAACTAGGGTAATTTCGGGAATGGTTGGTGGAGCGGTGGAGATGCTGCGCATACTTCCCAACTGGGCAATGCCTCCCACTGAACCCAATTCTGGCGATGGCTTCAATTGATGCCAGAGTAGCGGGGGCATATTGAAGGGAAGTGAAGTATGATATAAATATCCAGAAAGAACGATTGGGGATCTCTCAGTACTCACACATGGAGAATGCCTTCGAGCGGGAACCGTACGCAGCCACCCAGCCTCGCGGCAAATTTGGCTGGCAGAACTGCCATTCTCACGGGCTCCTCCAGGTATTATAATGTGCCTGTCTCTTACTGGAAAGCCCTTGCTGATAGCAGTGTGCTAGAATTGCGTACGACCGGCAGACACTCATCATATCGCCATTGAGGCGGGCATTAAACCCATGAATCAAGCGATGCTAGCAGATGCAAGGGTGGGAGAGGTGGACCATATTACCCCCTCGGTCCGGTTTGAGCCCTTCATTGGGATATACAGCTATGTGTATTGACCATATGCAACTGAGCGATCATATTATCAGTTTTCCATGTTCAAAGGAAAAGCTACGCATGACAAACAGTGCCTTGAGCGGCACGGGGCTTGCTCTTGCTTCGGACAAGGCAGGGCAGAGTCGCATCCGGCACGAACATATAGCGGAGGTTCATGCATAAATTAGCCTGGTTTCCCATTCGCAAGGATGTCCTTCGAACCCCACCATAGAGCATAATGATGGCCAGGACTGATGATCAACGTATAATCTTGAATCATTTTGTTAACCAGTGGCTGGGAGTGTCTGTGCCGTGTCTCTGTTTATATATACAGGCGACTCCTCAATAGCTCAGAGGTCAACGAATAAAAGGAATGTTGCGGCGATGATCGAGCATCAACTCGCTGGAATGCAGTCACTCAGCTCCCTGCTGATCAGGGAGGAATTGTACGGACTCAACAGGGAAGAGATCGATGTCCTTCTCGCCACAGTACTTCTCCTCGTTCTCTACGACGTGAGTCAACAATTGCCATTCCTTGCTGGAAAACCTCCTTATGGGATTCAGATCCGTGAGTCGGGAATTTCCTCTCATGGGGTGCATCTGACCGGTACCGCCTACATCTGCCGCAAGATCTCCCAACAACCGACGGCAATGGTTTCCCCTCGCACGGCTTTCCTGATAGCCACTCTCGCCTGGTAGGCCAACTTCATGTATTGTGACTCATTATTCGATTGCTGAAGCGAACTCAACGATTGCAGCATCAGTGGGAGGGATTCTCGACGCAGCCGCCAGCATCCCCACCGCATCGCCCTGGTTCAAGCGGCTCCTGTTCCCGTTGCTTATCGCGGGCGCGGAAACGTCTGTGCCGCACCAGCAGCGGTTTGTGGAGATGTGCATTGGCGAGATCAAGCGGAAGACGGGGTTTCAGCAGGTCGCCATGACCCAGATTCTGGGCAAGGTGTGGGAGGGAAGGGCGCGACAGGTGGATCGGTCTCGAAATGTGCCGTGGATGGAGTATGTAAGTGCTGCTTGTCTGCGTGTTCTGCTTCTTGGGGTGATATGTCGCGGCGTCTAATCGGGAACTTAGACGTGCTCGGTCGATCTGGTACGGCAGCATGACTATCTGTTTTTCTAGGCGCTGAAGGTCGGCATTGATGTTACCTGCGAGTAGAGTCGACTCCGGCTTGTGGGTGCTCAGGCGGCAGACTGCGCTTCCAGGCCACCTACACTCTCGAACCTGCGTCTCTGGGGCAATCCCTGATTGCGGGCCGACGTTAGTGGAGCCTTGACTGTTTGCTCTTGAGTATGTACGTAGCAGCGAATCGTGACTAAATGACGAGCTGATCATGTGGGGTTGAGACAAAATCCGCTGGCGATGCTCGTACGCATATCCGCAACGGGCAAGTGATACGAACCCGACAATATCCCCACGGCATGCAACAAACTCATGGGCCTGGATGCAGATTTCTACTTCTATTGATGTCTGCCTATCTTATCCTATGCATATCTAGAGAGAGGTAGGTCTATGGCTACGTAATTGGGAGGACATATAAAGGCCTATGCATATAAATCGTGTCATCCTCGAACGAACATTCTTTTCTCCATCCCCACCTATATATCTATACTGAGCTCACGCTACTTCCCCCTCGCCTATCAAAACAGCACTGCTAAGAACCATGATCAATCTGGCCCCCGACAACCATCCACGCCTCAAGCTACGCTTGCACATCATCATCGGCTCTCTCATCACCCTAATCTTCATCCTGATCATCGCCCGAGTCGCCGACAAAGGTACCCCGACGACCCGGACCAATACCTGGGGCATAGCAGTGGTAAAGCTCCCTCCACCCGTACTCTTGTCCGAGTCCCCGCCCAGATTGGTTCGGTTCTCACAATGGTCTACACAGTGCGTAAAAGCAGCGGTCTTCCTCGCCTACCAAACCCTCACCACCTACCACGAGCGCTTCAAACGGTGGGCCAGCCCCCGCGCCAACATGATCCTGGACATCATCGACACGATCTTCTGGTTCGCCTTGTTTATTATCAGCATCATGGGCGCGAGTGGAGGGCATACTACGAGTAGTAAGGCGCTGGGTGGGATTGTGGCCGTGTTGGCGCTAACATTGTGGTGAGTCTCTCGGTTACTTCCAGTTCTGATCATGATGGTGGAAGGGTCACTGATAAGGAGGTGCAGTGGGGTGGTTGGATTGCTAGTCTTTGTGTGTGTGCAGGATTGGAGGTATTTCAAGGTCCATGGCGTGGTGCCGGGGGTGGTGAAGTCGCCGTGTTGAGGGGGGTTTTAATAAGCAGGAAACCAGTATATAAGATCTGGAACCATCGAGTGGGACAATTTGAATTGGAACACCTCGCTTGGCTTTCTATGTTGTTGTGGTCCAAGTATCTCACTTGGATAGGATTCAAATCATAAGTGCGGCAGCCGGGATTCGAACGCGGGTCGACTCGATGTGTTCACGTGACCCTGCGTACAGAATACGTACCGTATCAGTTACGAGCACGGTGGCCAACCCTTATCTCGCTGGAAGTATGAAAGTATCAATAAACACTCTCCTTCTAAATCATGTCTCCAGTGATCGGAGAGATCAAGACAAGATCAAAATGAGGTCAATACAGTCGGTCAATGAAATCATCGTCAGCCCGTCCATCTGCAAACGGACCATGGGAAGTGAGAGATCCGCCACCTGCAGGCCCGATCGGTGGTTACCGAGCCGTCTGGACCGTCTGAACCAACCAGTCCCCAACTCTATCCACATGCTGGTGAAGCCTAGATGACTTCATCTAATTGATTTAGTGTTTGTGACAGGGTTCACTGGGTAAGTGATTGAAAGACTGCCCGATTTCTGGGAAGTATTAAATGGGGAACGTGGCTCAAAATTGCTTCAGTTAGGATCACCTCTATACACTTACTTTACCACAGTCGACATCAGATCAACCCACCGCCGCCAAAATGAAAGACTTGGTCAGTCCAGGCTGCAGCCATTCGAAGTCTTTTTGTTTTTCTCTGCTTACCTTTCCTCACTGCAAGTAGACCTTCGACGTTCGCTACGATAATGAATTGGCCCATGACTACTATGGGGACGGGTCCAAGCTGGCGAACAAGTGAGACCAACTCAGCCATCAAGCACTAATGAGGTAGTTAGTGTTCGTTGGTGAGATGCTAATCGCAGTCATCCCTTAGTCTTCGAAAGATCTACGAGGCCCAGCACCTGGAGATCCCGGACGAATTTGAGTCCACGCTGACCACCCCTCCCATCCACTTCATGTCGTAGGTCCAACCCGGTTGGTGGAGCGACTGGACGGTAAAGAACTGACCATGCTAGGGTCTCTGCGCCGGACGATGTAGATGTGGATGGTCTCCGGCAGGTTGATGTGCCTCCGGGTCTGAGCATCGAGATCTTGGACTTCCAGATGTGAAGGTTCTTACTGTACTACTCCGTACATAGGTTCCAGTGCGCCCCTTAGGAGGGAAGGTCGATTTTTGATAGTTTCAACGGAGCAAGCCACACATAATTTGATGAATGAAATGGATGGGATGTTGTGATTTGTAATTTCTCGGTATGCACACATGGACAGGGTTATAGTTAGCGTACGTTAGCGTGTTTTATCTCTCCTATTGAATATTACATTAGCTACGCACGTATCTAGCCTGCAGTCCAAGCTCCCTCTCTCCTTTTTCTTTTCAACTCCACCCAGTCGCTTTCTCTTTCTCCTCCCCGGAGTAAGACCAGACCTTATCGATTATCGATTATCATCATGTCTTCGACCCCATCGTCATCATCATCGCCATCATCCTCAACTCTGTATGCACCGAACCATAAAAGACGCAAAATACGAAAAGGGACCTTTTCCTGCTGGGAATGTAAGCATCGAAAGAGACGATGCATCTTCGAGCCCGTCAGCAACCCCAGCTGCGTGTATTGCGACAGCCGAGGGTTGCAATGCATTAGCCAAGCCTTTGCCGATCCGTCCAGCAACACCAACTATGAGCAGGTCGAGGATCGGATTCAGCACATTGAATCTCTCGTGGATCATCTACTGCGTCAGCGGAAGAATGCCCCTCCAACAATCTCATCGTCTCGACCCGCAGCTGCAAAGGTTTCCAGGGACAAGCCCCCCCTGTTGAGACAGCACGGGCTCGATGCAGAAGCCGCCTCCTTTGCTGTCATCAACCCCAATGGCGTTTGGCACACGCCCACTCGGTCACTGGGCAGCTTTCTCATTTCATACATCCCTCCTCCCTCCACTGCTGTCATGATCCTGACCAAGGGCAAATTCTTCTATTTTCCATTTACGCTGGTGCAGTCGCCCCGGGTAAGTCGTCCACAGGCGACCATCGACGCAGCGACAGCGAAACCCGATGCGGCACTGGAACTGCCCTCATCAAGCACACCACCGGTCGATCTGGCCCGTAAGCTGGTGCAGCTGGCTCTAGGATTGCAACAACTCAGCCTGACATCCTCCCGCGAGGTTCAGCTCCAACTGAGAGAACCACCGGGGGCCGCTGCACAGCGCTATCTCACGGTCGCGAGCCGCCATGTCACGTCCGACAACGAGCTCGTCTGTTCGCTGGAGGGGCTGGACACTCTCATGCTCGAGGCTCGCTATCATATCAACGCGGGAGCCATGCGGTCCGCGTGGCTCATCTTCCGGCGGGCCCTCAGCGTGGCGCAGATGCTGGGCTACCCCCAGCGGCTCCCGCAAGCGAGCCAGAAAACGCAGGCGCTCTTCTTCCGACTGGTGTATTGCGATCGGTTCCTGTCGCTCATTCTTGGGCTACCTCTTTCGCTGTCGGACAATAGCTTTGCAGCCGAGCAGTTCATGGCGAAGCTCTCCCCATTCGACAGACTCGAGCGCATGCACGTCGTTCTGGCGGGCCGAATCGCCGATCGGAACATGCGCATGCTGCCTCGCTTCGGCTCGCTCGGACAGAGGGAAGAGGTTGGGTTCGATGATTACAAAGAGACCGACGACATTGACTACGGGTTGAGGAAAGCGATCCGATATTTGCCGCTCGCGTGGTGGGATCCGCCGGTGCTGGAGAACCAGGTCACCGAGGAGGAGAAAATGGGGGCCATTGCGCAGATCATCACCCAAATGCACCACCATTACCTTCTCATCATGCTCTATCAGCCATACTTTGTTCAACACCTGGGACGCTCCAAAGAGGCGGACAGTGTGATTTCTGTCCTTTCGGCCGGGGACCATGGGTACAAAAAGCTCGCGATCCTCGCCGCCAGCCGGGAAGTGCTGACTCGATGTCTGGCCTTCCGCGATGAGCACCCGATGATGTCCTATCACGGGCTGGATAACAAGGCCTTCGTGGCAGCAACAGCGCTCTTGATCATCCACATCGACGGACATAACCTGGGTCGCGCGAATGCCCTGGAGCACCAACGGCCCTTGGATCTGAGGACTGTCGACAATGTCATCGATATCCTGGAGCGGCTATGTTTGCGGAATCACTTGACCAGCCCGACGATCAGCGTCGTGCGAAAACTGAGAATGATCGAGGAAGAGGCGGCAGATGGCGCGGAGTTTTACGTCCTGGCCGGCCAACGAGGTCCCTGAGGCTGCGGAGTGCAGCCTGAAACTGGAGATCCCGTACTTTGGATCTTTCTGCATCCTGCGTCGGCCGGCCAGATCTGCTGCTGAGGTTCCGATGATGGCGATGACAGACCCAACTTCGATTTTCTTTGTCAACAGCCTGGGTCTTGATGGTGGGATTTACGACAGTGCTCTTTTCTCGACTGCCAGTCAGACACAGGATCACCAGAGTTACTCAGAGATGGACTTCTTCAACGCTTGGATCCGGGACAGCAATGCCGTGCTACCGGGATCCTACAATGGACAGCAATCTGACACGCAACTCAATTGATTCTTATTTGCCAATACAGACTACCTGATCTCTTATTTCCTCAAGTCTTTCTTTGCAGACGGGGAGGGCTCCAGCAGCGGGGTATTCGCGAAGTCATATCCTGTCAGCGCTTGAAACCGAATCCCAGCAACCTCTTTAGCCAACCACCGGAGTGCGCGCTCCTCATCCCCCGAAAGAGAAATTGAGACGCTTCCCAGGTTCTCCTCCAAGCGCTCGACTTTCGTGGTGCCTGGAATGGCGAAAATGTCGTCACCCTGCGCGAAGATCCAGGCCAGCGCCAGTTGCGCAGTCGTGACACCCTTCTGTCTGGCCATGTCGGAGATTCTGTCCACAACCGTCAGGTTCTTGCCAATGTTCTTCTCATGCAGCCACGGCAAAACTCCCCGTGAATCGCCGGGTCGACTGACATCCTGGCGGGAACGCAGAGTGCCACCCAACAGCCCATTTCCGAGGGGGCTGTAAGCCACAATCCCCACCCCCAACTCCCGTGCGGTCTCCAGGAGTCGGATCTCGGGAGACTCGATGGCCAGGCAGAACAGGCTGTACTCCACCTGCACACAGGCGATGGGGTGCACTGCATGCGCCCGGCGCAACGACTCGGCGCTGCACTCGCTCAGCCCGATGAACCGGATCTTCCCCTCCTGCTTCAACTGCACTAGGGCCGCCATTGTCTTCTCGATGGGGGTGATCTTATCCAAGCGGTGGACATAGTACAAGTCCACATAGGGCAGGTCCAGGCGTTTCAACGACCGTTCCAGCGACTGACGACAGTACTCGGGCGTCGAATCCATCTTGTATCCGTGCGGGGATTCGGAGGAGGGACGAATTCCGAATTTGGTGGCCAGGAAGACATGCTGGCGCTTTTCCGGGTTCGCCGCGAACCATTTCCCGAGGATCTCCTCGGACGCGCCGTATTTATCGGCTGAATCTCGTCAGCAATTCCTTTCCACTCCAGTTCACCCCCCCGCAGCTCTATGCTACGGCACAAGTTGTGAACCACATACCGGTGTCCCAAAACGTCTCGCCTCTAGCGTATGCCTCATCCAGCAAGTTGAGGATCTTGTCATCATCTAGCGGCATGCCGTACACGCCGCTGGCGCCCATCAGCCCTAAGCCTATGCGAGGAAGCAGAGGCCCGTGTCTGCCCAGCGAACGGGTCGGCAATTTTCCGGGAGTCGCCATTGTCGGTGTAGAATGGAGAGGCTTGGTTGGTGATGAATCGATTCTGGAACACGGGCTCAACCTTCTTCGAGAGGCCTTACCGCACTCATTGATATAAGATATACAGGCAGTCGGCGATTGCGGTGGATATTGAGTCTCAGGACCCAGTCCCTGATCTTATCTCCGCCGCTAACTCCACCGCCGTCTCCGGGGTTGAAAACTGACCATCGCTGAGACGACCACCGCATTGGTGACTAGCGTGAATGATCAGATATGACAATCAGATATGACTACAATCTGTCGGCAGTTGATGGCAGCACGATCAGCAACCGACTACGCGACAAGGCAGTGACTAACATGGTCAGCAACGCTCACCCTGTGTCACGTGACAGGCTACTATCTCATGGTAACACACGCTGCGCGGTGTAGCAACACAAATGGCACAGTCGGTCGCTCCATGACAAAAGGCTCTCGGTTGCTCATATTCGCGAGAACTAACACGATGTATAACCAAGTCCGTCCACATGCGGGAGTGGTGAGGTCATCCCGGACCACAGAGTTTCGGTACAACCACACACACTCTTATAAAGACCGACGGTCGCGCGAAGCACTGCTCGTGTGAGTCTTAACGCACACCGACTCAATTTGATCTGTGTAGTAGCAACGATGGTCCATCTTTCATCAATCGCCAAAGAATCCCAAACCCACCGTCATCGGCGCGAGCAGCGCGACGCTGAGGCGTCCGAGGCGTCCGCCAACGTCTACGGGACACATTACGCGGTGGAGGAGCTGCCCGAGCATGCGATGTCGGAGCAGGAGATGCCGGCCAGCGTCGCATACCGGATGATCAAGGACGAGCTGAGTCTCGATGGCAATCCGCTGCTCAAGTAATGGCCCTTCTCTGCACTCAGCTTAGCAAGCAACGCATGATAACCATTTCCAACCCCCCAGTCTGGCGAGCTTCGTCACCACCTACATGGTCAGTCACTCTCTCCGCCGTCCGCAGACTGGCGCTGCGTTGCTGACCCAACGCAGGAAGACGAAGTGCAAACCCTCATGTCCGACGCGATGAGCAAGAACTTCATCGACTACGAGCAGTACCCGCAATCGGCGCACATCCAGAACCGTTGTGTGAACATGATCGCGGGCCTGTTCCACGCCCCGACCACCGGCCAGGAGGGCGCGGAGGAGGACGCGATCGGAACCTCGACGGTCGGGTCGTCGGAGGCGATCATGCTGGCCATGCTGGCGATGAAGAAGCGCTGGCAGAACCAGCGCAAGGCGGCGGGCAAGGACTGGTCGCGACCGAACATCATCATGAACAGCGCGGTGCAGGTCTGCTGGGAGAAGGCCGCGCGGTACTTCGAGGTGGAGGAGAAGTACGTCTACTGCACCGAAACGCGGTACGTCATCGACCCGGCCACCGCGGTCGACCTGGTCGACGAGAACACGGTCGGCATCTGCGCCATCCTGGGCACCACCTACACGGGCCAGTACGAGGACGTCAAGGCGATCAATGATCTGCTGGTGGCCAAAAATATCGACTGCCCGATCCATGTGGACGCCGCCAGTGGCGGGTTTGTCGTGCCGTTTGTGAAACCGGAGCTGGAATGGGACTTTCGATTGGAGAAGGTCGTCTCGATCAATGTCTCAGGCCATAAATATGGATTGGTAGGTGTCGCAGCACACACCGTCAGGATAGACAGAGCTCAAACTTGACCAATCATGCTGCTGTCTAGCCAGGGAGTCAATTAGTGCTGACACGGACTCTCCCACACAGGTCTATCCCGGTGTCGGGTGGGTCTTCTGGCGTGCCCCGGAGTATCTGCCCAAAGAGTTGATCTTCAACATCAACTATCTCGGCGCCGATCAAGCCAGCTTTACCTTGAACTTCTCGAAAGGCGCCTCGCACGTCATTGGTCAATACTATCAGTTGATCCGGCTGGGGAAGCACGGTTATCGCTCAATCATGACCAACCTGACTCAAATCGCCGACTACCTGGCCTCGGAACTGGGCAAACTGGGCTTCATCATCATGAGCGAAGGCAACGGTCGCGGTCTCCCGCTGGTCGCATACCGATTCCCCGAGGAGGAGGGCCGTCTCTACGACGAGTTTTCCCTGGCCCATGTGCTGCGTCGTCGCGGGTGGGTGATCCCCGCCTACACCATGGCCCCCAACTGCAACGCGCTGAAGATGATGCGGATTGTCCTGCGGGAGGACTTCAGCATCCATCGCTGCAACCTGCTGGTGGAGGACATTCGCCAGGCGCTGACGTCGCTCGAGGAGATGGACGAGACGATGATCAAGCGATACAGCACCTACGTCCAGACGCACGCGACTCGCGGGCCCCAGGGCCACCCGGTCTACAAGCACGAAAAACATTCGCTCCAGGGTAAGACCGGGAAAACGCACGCGGTTTGCTGAGTGGATTGTTTTTCGGGCTTTGTTGCGCCAATTAAGTTTGGCGACCGGTGACAAGTCAGAGAGATGGATACTACCAGGTACCTAGTAGCCTAGTAACTATACATAGCGCACAAAGGACTTCGTATTGCTTCTTGGAAGGAAAACGGAAAGAATGCACACCACCACAATTTGTCAGAGCTAAGTCACAAGTTGCATTGAACTTGTGGCGAAGTAGTCAAAGAAAAATATTCCATGCCTAGGATGAATGCAACCGTTGCATAGTAGTTTGTTGTTGTCCGAACAGCGAGCGGCGAACTCGTGCTCGCCGACGTCAAAGCTGCACCTCGGCCTGCAACTTTCTGCTTTCTTGCGTAGACTGACTCCCTCACTAAGTCGCAGGATTCATTACAGGAATATCGGTAAGCTACCAACGGCCAACGGCCAGCGGCCACCGGTTTTGCAGGTGTCGGGAACTCGGGACTCGGCTGGAGTGATTTTCGCGACCAAAGGCTCCACCGTTCCCTTTTTTTTCCCCCCACAGGAGCCGGTGAGCGAGCGGTTTTCCGCAGTCTGCAGCTCTTGGCCAGCGTGTCTGATGTCTGATAACCAACTACCTCTGCACGTACTATACTACATGCACCCATTGCACCGTATATTCACGACGGACAACGACAGGCTTCCATTACGACTCTGATCTCCCCACATCGGCCACCCGATCGATGTGAATCACGGTGGCGTAGGGCCAATGAATATCCGATCTGGGCGTGATTCATGAGGAAGAATGTGAGACCTTTTTCGTATTCCATTATAGCACTGAAACAATACAACACAATTATCCAGTGGGTGTCCACAACGGTGCGAGAGGGGACGCGCCCCCATTGCCTCCATCCACGAAAAGGGACCTGTCATACATTGATGATTGATCGCTGTGCTTAGGGTTTGTTTTGGTGACCTACTCCGTACAGTACACGAACTCTTCCGCCTTTGGCCTCAATCCCTTCCCAAAGCAGTATGCGGGCGCCGGACACATCACATTCGATGGTCCATATCAGCAACTTGTTGGAAACCTTGAACAATAATACGCCTCCTCAATGCAGTAGCCTGGAGGTCTATGCTGCAATAATTGGCTCCACTCTCGAACCATTTGACTTGCCCTGCCCTGTCAATCAATCCGGGGTTAATCATCTGTCCCCATTCGCGCAGCAACACACGGAGGGTGTTCGCAGCTGCGTGTCGTCTGTCTGTCTGTCCGTTGACCATCGACCACACACATATCCACCTGATAGCAGAGTGGGCATTACCTGGTGGCCTCTTATCGCCCAATGATCAATTCGCAAGCGAGGGGAGCTTTCGCCGATTATGAATCTGGTTTTGAATTCTGGTGAGGGTGCACTTGAAAATCATTGCTGACAGACCGCTTCCAATAACTCACGCAATGGGGGAGACACCGGATCCTCTTCCCTCTCTTCCCGGATTCGCCTTGTCTCTGACAGGTGGTGCTCAGGCCGTGCAACTCGAGTGTGGAAACAAAACTCAATTGGGCTGTCTACTGTCGATGCTATATCTGTTTGTGCCCCATTGAGGAAATGCCTTTATGGGCTAGTCCCCCTGAATATCAGGATGGATTGTACGGAGTCGAACGCGAGCTGGCTGGGCTTGGGTGGCCCATATCAACTCCGATGTCCCCGTTCCATCCTACTTTTCTTCTGCTGGGTTTTTCTCGGGTCTCTGGCACAGTGTACGGACAGTCACGATAAGGTCTGGTCGTGTTCGTCTCTCGCACTGGTACAGTACTATGGCATTAATCATTGCCCTGGTGGTGGCACTGGCCTGCCATGCGCAGGCTAAGGCTGTCTTTGCTCACTTCATGGTTTGACTCTCCCTTTCTCAGTTCATCTCAGTCTGATGACAGACACCTTGCTGATACGTACCCGAATACACAGGTGGCCAACAGTCAAAACTTCACCGTCGATAACTGGAAGGAAGACATCACGCTGGCGCAGGCGGCCAAAATCGACGCCTTCGCGTTGAACATGGGCTACGGCAGCCCGTACGCGGGCCAGATCCTGAACGACGCGTTCACGGCGGCGGCGGACCTGGACTTCAAACTCTTCTTCTCGCTGGACTACAGCGGCGACGGCCACTGGCCGCAGGACCAGGTCATCACGTGGCTGAGCAACTACACCAAGCTGCCGGCGTACTACAAGCACAACGACGAGACGCCGCTGGTCTCGACCTTCGAGGGCTACGAGGCGCAGGGCGACTGGGTCAACATCAAGAAGAAGGTGGACTGCTTCTTCGTGCCGGACTGGTCCAGCGTGCTGCCGGAGAAGCTGGCGGCGGCGACGGTGGCCGACGGGCTGATGAGCTGGAACGCCTGGCCGGACGGGACGGCGGCGATGAACACCTCGATGGACGAGCGCTATTTATCGGTCTTGAAGTCCTCCAATGGCACCGACCGGCCCTACATCATGCCCGTCTCCCCCTGGTTCTACACCAACATGGTCCGCTACAACAAGAACTGGGTCTGGCAGGGCGACGACCTGTGGTACACGCGCTGGAAGCAGGTCGCCGAGCTCGAGCCCGAGTACGTCGAGATCCTGACCTGGAACGACTTCGGCGAGTCGCACTACATCGGCCCCATCCACGACCACGACCTCGGCACCTTCGTGTCCGGCGACGCCCCCTTCGACTACGCCGTCGGCATGCCGCACGACGGCTGGCGCGCCTTTCTGCCGTACGTCATTGACGAGTACAAGAACGGCGGCGACGGCAGTTCGACCATCGAGTCCGAGGGGCTCGTCGCCTGGTACCGCCTGTCCCCGTCGTGGGCCTGCGCCGCCGGCAAGACGACGGGCAACACGGCCTCGCAGGGCCAGACCGTGCTGCCGCCGGGCGAGGTGCTGACGGACACGATCTTCTTCTCGGCGCTGCTCGAGTCCGCCGCCGAGGTGTCGGTCAGCATCGACGGCAAGGCCGAGTCGGTCGACTGGTCCGACACCCCCGACGGCGACAAGGGGATGTACTTCGGCTCGGTGCCGATGGACAACCGCACCGGCGAGGTCATCGTCACCCTCACGCGCGACGGGCAAGAACTCGCCCGCGTCGCCGGCCAGCCCATCAGCACCACCTGCGGCAACAACAACATGACCAACTGGAACGCCTGGGTGGGCAGCAACCTGACCAACCTGTCCGCGGGCAATGGCTCCAGCAACGGCACCTCCAAGAAATCCGGCGCCGCGGCCGCCTGGTCGTCGACGCGGGCGGAGTTGCGGGCGTTGCTGATCCCCGTGCTGATCGTCTGGTTGGGACTGGGGTTCGTGCTATGATCATGAAGAAAGGATTACTGATAATAATGTCACCGCGTTTGTATTATGATCGTCATGCCCGCCGGGGGGGGCGCGCGTGCGGAAGGAATATGTGATATGTGAGGAGCAGGAGGCTCGGGGAGGGGGGAGTTTCGATGATGATAGATCTTGGATATTGATGTCCCTTCAACTGTATCTATGTATGACGTGAGGTTTTGTTTCATATCTGGGTTGGGTCTCTTATGTTAATATCTAATTTTTCAGTTTTGTCTTCTGGTCTGTTCTTCACAAAAGTCTGGGGATGATCGCGGTCTTGTGACTCTGTGCTGGCCCTGCCCTGATTTTGTTGTCGCTTCGCTCTGCCAGTGAGCTTGCGAGTGTCGGTTTCCTATCTCCATAGACAGGACTGTTGATCGCAGTTTCGATCGTCCATCCCCTATCTGCGTGCGTTGACATTGACTTTGCGACGGCGGCTTGGCCCGACAGCATTCACTGTTCTTTGCTGCAAGAGCAAAGGGATCCTTGCGGGAGATCCATGGTTGAGGCTGGAATGTAGGGTCCAGTTGCCGCTTGCGGAAATCCACTCGCCGCCATCCACACCCGTCACCCATGGGTTGGGTCGTGGGGTTGTCGGCGTCGCCGATGGGGGACGTGCACCCTGCTGGCCCTTTGACCTACCTAGTCCAGTAGCTTAGCTTATCTCTTCGATTATCGCTGCGGCTCTCTGGAGGAAGCTGCTGCGGCGGTTGGGCTCGTTTGCTGCTGTCAAAGTCAAAGACCTTGGTCCCATGGAAGTGAGCGTGCGGAAAAGCTAGACGGGGCTGGTCGCCCCAGTGCTTGCTCTCCTGCCTCCTGCCTGTTTCGGCGAGTACATGATTCAAGAGTGTTGTTTGCGATGCTTGCTGGTGGTGATACACCTGTCTGATCTGATTTCTGGTGTTGCTGGGGGATCTGCACTGATTTTGCGCCGAGCATGAGCGTGCAGGTTCTGGTGGGGGTTGCGACGGTATTTGCAGTGGGGTAGAAATATGCCCCACGGAGACCATCGAGTTTCTGCATCATGGATTGCATGTAGACGTGAAGATCAAGCACCCTGAATAAGGCTTATTCCACAACATTGAGGAGGTGAATGCAATAGTAGTCGTCTTGTCAGACACCTTGTCGGGAAACTCGTCAAGGGTATCCGCATCGGGATAGGGTTACATTCCACCAGGTGACAAAGACTTCAACCCTCTCCCTTCATCCCCTCCATCCCCGCGAATAGCCTCGACCACCCAGTCTGGCCCAACCGGGTCCAGCCCACCATAGCCCTCTCTCGATGGCGACCAAGTCGTATGATTCGTATGTGTAAGCCCTTATCGATAAACAGACGACACCCCCGGGGGAACCCGCAAGTCTATGACGCATATGACACCCTTGGCTCGCCACCCGACGGTGCAAGCCGACCAATCCTCGATGGTCTGGGGGATCAGCACTGACCAGTTCCAGACGGGTTAGCCGGGGCTGAGTTTAATCATTTGAATTAGTCTTTGCATCGTTCACACGGCCGAAGACGGTGCTCCGGTCCCGACAGTAGGGACAAAGCCTGGACCATCGGCGTCGGCCGACATGAAGCCCTACTCACAGTCCTGCAATAGCAACAGGGGCTGGTGAGGACGGATGCTCGAGCCACCGCGTCCACTGGCTCCGCTTGAAGGATCCATAAGCTTCATGCAGACGGACATGCCCCTCCTTTGTTGCTTGCCCTGCAGGGTCCGGGGAGAGGGTATAAAGTATCCCCTGACCACCCCCTCGGTCCCTGAATCAGGGGAGAACAAAACTTCAGACTTTCACACGATCCGACATGTTAATACGAGAATAAACACAAGACCCGATTTCTAGAGACCGTGATTGATACAGCCTGGTGCTGCCTGTCCTTTGCACTAGTCTTTGTTTATACCATTCAATCAGACCATTCGATCCTTCAACACCGAACTTATTCTCTCCCACAACCTCAAATCTACACTCTACAACAAATCCTCAATTCCATCCACATAAACCCACCAACAACCGCAAGATAACCACCATGGAAGCCCCCCATTTCTTCCGCCATGCCTCCCGCCTCACCTCTCCCTCTACCACCACAGTCAACACCCGCATCCCCCCCATCGCCCGCCGCACCACCACAACCACCAGCACATCCTCCTCCGGTGCCTCCACGATAATCCCCACGCACATCGTCCTCCTCTCGCGCAACAAGCTCCAGCGCGAGACCGCGACCAGAAGCCCCGACCTCCGCCGCTGCCTCGCGCACCAGCGCCTCCTGCACCGCTCCATCGAAGCGGCCCAACAGGCCGTCCGCGCCCAGATGGCCGCCTTCTCCCTCGAAGACGAGGACGTCATCGACGAGGAGGAGGAGTTTGAGGATCCCCGCTCATACACAAGCTCGCCCGTCGAGACGGCCCCCCCCGTCACTGTGATCCGCGAACAGATCACCGGTGCCGTTCGGGCGATGGTCCGGCGGCGCTCTGCCTCTGCCTCCGCCTCTACATTTACATCTACATCTACATCTACCATCATCCGCCAGTGGCCCCACTCCAGCGCAGAAACCCAGCGGAGCAGGGCTGAAACGCGTAGCGTCCCAACACAACCTCCTGGCCGCCCCCCACGGCAGGGGCGTGAATCCCGTCAGCGACCGCGACGAGGGCCCCAGACAAGCATCCGTTGCCGTGGTTGTTGGGAGCACGTCGATGATGCGCAAGACCAAGCGATACACGTCGCGGATTGTGTTTGGGCGGCGGCGGTGGCCGCTGTACGGGCATGCGCATGCGCAG
Organism: Aspergillus japonicus CBS 114.51; assembly: GCF_003184785.1. Classification (NCBI taxonomy): domain Eukaryota; kingdom Fungi; phylum Ascomycota; class Eurotiomycetes; order Eurotiales; family Aspergillaceae; genus Aspergillus; species Aspergillus japonicus. Next base: position 73,834 of record NW_020291723.1, read on the forward strand.
CAGCCCGCGCTGGTTAGCTGACCCGGGCTGGACGGGGGGAGGTTTGCATGTTGTGCTATATTGTCCTGGGATGGCCGTGTCTTGTTTTGTGTACTGTATACTTACTTCTTGGGCATGTGCCCTGTATTTCGATAATATAATATCGATTTTCTCTGATGGATGTGTTTTCGTGGAGGGTTCCTGAGGTGGAGGATTTGCCACTGTAGCGCCACATGTAGAAATTGTGGTTTTGAGTTATGCATAATGCTTATGTGCATAATTCTGCTGACTAGGTGTCTGTGACCAATAAAAGTGCACGATCTGCTTCGCGTATCGGTGCATACCTACCTAGTAGGTAATATCGTGCAATGATCATTGTGCTAGCTCAACCCTGTCACCCAGCCTATCCATACCATACATCGAACCTCCACCTCCCACACCCTCATCAACGCCCTCACTTCGACACATCCAGCTCCTCAATCCCCTTCGCCGCCCGCTCCTTCCAATCGTCCCGCCACCGCGTCAACGCCGGCCGATCATGCACGATATCGCCGCAGGCCCAGGCAATCCGCTTCTTATCCAGCTCCTCACTGACCTCATTATCCGGACAGACGATATAAAAGCTCCCCGCCGCCATCCGACGGACCATGAACGCGACCGTCTCCTGCGGCGTCCAGCACCCGACCGGCTTCGTGGGGAAATGCGCCTGCATCATGCCGGTATACACCCAGCCGGGCACGAGCAGATGCACGCCGACCTGCGGATGGGTTCTGTGGAGGTCGAACGCGAGATGCTCGGCGATGGTCTTGACCGCGCTCTTGGAGGCGTTGTACGCTGGGTTGCCGGGGGGGTTGGTGATGCCTTGCTTGGAGCCGGTGAGGATGATCGCGCGGGGGGCTTTCTCGGTGGCAGACGTGGTCACACTGTCCAGGAAGGCGGCCAGCCCGTTCGTGTAGCCGAAGGTGTTGGTTGCAAAGGTGCTTTCGAAGTAGCTCGGGTCCTGCCAGGGGGTTTTGCCGGGGGCTGGTTGGGCGAGGCGGCCGGCGTTGAGCATCAGCAGGTCGATGCCGTCCGGGTAGAGGTTGTGGATGGTCGGCTTCAGGCGCTCCCAGGCTTCTTGGTTGGCGACGTCGAGGACGAAGGTGTGGATCTTGCTGGTGGATTGCGGCAGGTCCAGCGCGTTGGCGGCCTCAGTCAGTTTAGCGGGGTCGATGTCCACCAGGATCAGGTTCATCCCCTGCTGGTGACAGTGTTGCGCGGCTGCGAAGCCGATCCCGGAGGCGGCGCCGGTGATGAGGGCTGTGGCCCCGGGGCGAAAGACGGAGGGTGCAGTTGTCATGGTGTTTGTGGATGTGTTGTGTGTGTAAGTGATTGAGGGGGGCTTGTATTCGTTATAAACAATAATGTCCGTTGTTTACTCGATTGCGGGGTTGCTGACGGCGATCATCCGGTGTTACGCGCGCTTATCGCCGGCTTACATGCATAGCATAGCATAGCATAGCATCCGGTTTCACACAGTAGTTACGGCATGTTCTAGTTCATGAGTAAAGTTGCCTCTACTTAGTACCTTAGCGTAGTACCTCATGATGTTCTACTATCATCTGCTACAATCCTGCACTATTTCAAATTCAGCAAGCTAGTCATTATGTTTATATATGAGATGACGGGGATCTCATACCAATAACACCAGTGGTTGCTCGCTATATAAGTTAGCAGTTAGTGGTTGAGTAGTACCCAGCGCATATACTTCTAATTCCATCATCAGAGAACCCAACCAGTGTAGACTTGTCTGAGATCGATAGTGAATTGTCATTGACATCGCATGCAGGACAAGAATGAGCCAAGGGCTCTTCACGCTCATGCTTCGTGAGGCTACGCAACCACTGTTTCGTGCGATTCGAAAATTGCCACAGTGGCAGAATCACACCAGGCGGTGAAGAGAGGCGCAAAACATCTTCGCAGCCATTCGTCAGTCCACCTGCTCCTCACAAGTCTAGACCCGGTCGGCGATTTCTCGGTCACTGTCAATGACCGGTAATTCGGGTCGTACCGACCGAAATGACCTTGATTCTGTCTGCAACAGACTTCGATTGCTTTGATGTACCTGTCACCTGTCATTCTCATATCTAGTACTCCGTATATTCTTCAGTATAGCCGAACTAGGCAGGTGCGTTGCATCTCGTCAAAGCCGAATCGGGAAGTCGCGCGGTGCCGCCCGGAGTATAAACCCCCCCCCGCCCTCGCCCCCGATTCTCCTCCGACTTTTTTCCCGCGCTCGCCTCACTCGCATATTGCCTCATATTCCACATCACTCTCCATAGTAGCTATATTGCCACCGGTGCGTGGATGGCTTTTGGAAGCAGTTGCATCACAGTGGTGGAAATGTATTGGATATCATCTAGATCATGTATATGTACAAGCAAATGCGAATAGTATATGTATCGTCCATCAGTTCGGACCGAACGCTCGATGACTGCATGGCTCCCCCAGCAAGCAACTGTTGTATCTCATACCGACTGCACCGACTGCACCAACCCATCCAACGACTTGGCCAACTCTATCGACCTCTCCAAGATCCCCTTCTCCTCGTCCGTCAAGTCCCTGACGACCCCATTCACCATGCAGCTCTGGTCCTGCTTTCGCGCCCCCTTGATCCAGTCCGCATCGATCATCCACTTGTCCGGCACCTGGTACTCGTTCTCCATGCCCGGCTGGCCCTTATTCTTCAACAGACTCCCATTATACCACAGCAAGCGATCCTTCGCATCGACATGGGCGATCACAAAGCTGCACACCCCGCCACTCTGACCATCAGCCACCCCCCCCAGCTCATCCACCTCCTCCTCCCGCGCCCACCCGACAATACCCCCATAATGCGGCGAAAACGCATACTCCGCGCCCGCCAACTCCAAGCCAAACCACCAGCTCTCCTTATCGCCATAGGTGATCTTATACGTGGTCTCCTCGCGCACCTCGTACGAGTTCTGCCAGCCGACATGCAGCAAGGCCACCAAGACATCCGCGCGCCCTTTGTTGAGGACGACGAGCCCGGAATCGCCCTCCTCGGCGTACTCCTCCGTCCACACGCGCGAGGCGTTCAACGTGCCGCTCGGCCGCCGGATCTGGTCGTGCCACCACTGGTGCCGGCCCTCGAAGGCGTGCGGCCACAGCAGCCGGTCGTGGAACAGCAGCGCCCCGCGCTGCCGCACGGCCTCGTGCCCCAGCAGCACCTCCGGCCGCTGCAGGAACACCGCGTCCGCGTCCGCCAGGATCACCGTCTCGAACCGCGCGCCCAGCGCCGCGAACGCCTTGATCGCCCACCCGCCGGTGCGGAGCTGGAGCGTCGCGTCGTCGAAGACCGTCAGGATGTCGAGGAACTCGATGGCTGGGCCCGCGGGGCCGGCCAGCGTCGCGAGGAGGTCCCGGTGCGTGGCCGACAGGTCGCTGTCGCCCGCGTAGACCACTTGGATCGGGAGCGTCGAGTGCAGCACCGAGCGGAGTGCGCCGATCAGATGCGCCGCGTACCGCACGGTCTTGTCGCTGGTCGGGATGACGATCCCCGCGCTTTGGGGCTCGAAGCTCGCGCGGAGCTGGGCGATTGGTTCAGTCGATGGGTGGTCGGGGTGTGTGAGGAAGGGAAATTGCGTGCGCGCCACTTGTTCGACGGCGTCGGCGTACAGGGCCCGCGTGGTCGGATTGCCGCTTGTCTGCGACAGCGTCAGCCAGCCCCGCACGATGCGCAGCCGGCGGCCCAGCTCGCCGTATTTCTCCTTGTAGGGCTTCTGGATCGGGTGGTCGGTGAAGTACTGCGTGAGGTCGGTGAGGAGGGCGGTTTCGGCTGGCGTGAGGTCGACGACGGTGGTCGAGGTCGAGGTCGAGTTGACGGCGCTGGTTTGGAGGTCTGCTGACGCCGTCGACGCTTGTCCGATGTCTAGGGCAGTGGTGGATGTCTGGGACCCTGGGGGGAAGAAGAGCAGGACGGAGAGGATGCAGGTCGTTGCCAGAGCGGCGATGACTAGTCGGAAGTTGCGGGGGTTGAGCAGCGTCGTCGTGAGGAGACTCATCCTCTGCGATAGCAGCAGCTTGGGCTCGGACCACGCCAGCATGTTGTTGAGGGTGCAGGTCGGAAATGCATGGGCGGGCAGCGTGTTCTTGTGCGCAGGAGCGTCGTCTTCTGTCCGGACTCCAGAGAGACCGGATTGTTTCTGCCTAGGAGGAAGAGGGGGGCTCAGGGAAGGTGACGTTGCCCTTCAAGCCTTTCAGGGCTGGTGTCGATCCATTGCACTGTTGAACAGGGGGTCCATGGGGCCGGGGGTCTACTTATTCCTTGAATGCAGTCATAGCAGAGGCCAATGGGGGGGCCAGCAGAGGGCTGATCTCTGGATGCAATCAGCACTAAAATAGGGCTGAGTGCTGTGCTGAGGCTTTTCCCGAGCTGAGTTGCTGGAGATTTGCGGTGGGTCGCAGCAAAATCTGAGCAAACCAGGTCCAGCCCTAAGAACCCGATGGTGCACCGCGGTAATTGACTGTCTCAAACCTCGTATTCCACCCACTCGCCATCTGAATTGGAAAATCGAGGGCTCCAGACTCCCATTAGTCTGATAAGCTCGAGCTCTGGATAGGCCAAGCCTCGACTAGAGTCGCGTGCCTCCAGGCTATTTTCAGGGGTTTTCGCTGCTGGTTGGCCGACGACCGCGCTCAATTCCGGTTCAGTCGGTCGGAATACTAGTTTACCGATTGGTTGGAGAAATGATGGGAATGATTGCATCCACGACTACCTGCATAGCAACATGATCTCTGTAAATGAATGTGCTGTGCTGGCAAACCACAGAGATTCTCGACCGGACGGCAGATTTCTGCGCGATTTGCCATTGCAGGCCGGAATGGCGACGATCGGACGGACACAGACTCTCAGAGGCCCAGACGGAGTCACGGACAGACCCGGTGGGGCCAGCATCCAAATGGGCCAATCTTCCCGACCCAATTATACGACCACTTGCAGTTTTGGTTATCATATCGCTTATCATGGATCGCTGAGATGTGACTCGGAACTTCGGAAATATGCCGTGTCTCACACGCTGGAGGCCTGTCACAGTCTGCCACTCATCTGCAGACACACTCCCAGCCAAGCCAGAATCTGTCTCAGTTCAGGTGGCACGAAGGTCGGCATGAGCCTTTGACACGAACAGTGGACCCCAGGCATATATTGCAATGCTCCCATTGCTGCGCCCGCAATATGACAATTTCTGCCCATAATCCTTTGGCCACCACGCAATGTCCTTAAGACTTCCCGGGGGCGAACCCCCGGACCCCCCTTCTTTTCAGCTTCCCAGTAATACTTGAGCCCTAAGTCCTAGAGTAAATGATGCGGATGCTGATGGTGCTAGTAATCTGCTCGATGGTCGCTCTTCAAGTATTTTCTGGAGGAGGTGGGTACTACCTAGGTAGGCTTGATTATCATGATCTTTCTTTAAGCTGTGCTGGTTATCTTGAGTGGCTTTCTCTCTATCTCTCTCTTTCATTTGGGGTGGGGAGATCTGCACGCTAGAACTTTGACGCGGCAGATTGAGTGCCCCAAGCCATGTCATACATGCCAGCATGTGTCGTCAGCGGCATGACCGTCGTCAGTTGGTGCTCTGTAGGGTGTATAGGGTCAGCATTCGCATCTCGTTCCCATGGGCCAAATCTTCGGGTCAATTGAACTGATGATCGTCGGGCCTGTGTGGTTTCTAACGTTAATTAGGCCCAGACAAAATGGCAATCGCAGAGCGGATAAGATGCTTATCTACCCTCCGCGGCTTTTGAGTTGGTTTTTAACCTCCGTTCTCAACGGGCAGGATCTGGGATAACCCATGTATGACAAAAGAAGCAATCCTCACGGTTGGACGAATCTGACTGAGAGGCATCATGGACGTAACCTTGATCTTGTATTCTGGTGCGCATACCCAACCTTGAAGTATAAACCATGAGCTTTGAACATAAATTCCAGACATTGTCCATCTATCCCCCTCTGCCCTTTAGCTCTTCTTGGAGAAGACTATTCCTTTCCCAGCACACTGTATTGCACTGGCAACTCATCTATACCAAACAAGATGAGACTTTCCGCCCTCCTCGTGCCCACATTCCTCACCTGCATCCTCGCCAACCCTCTACAGATCCAGATCCTCGACGACGAGGAGACCGCTTTTCCGGCCGACGAGAAGCATTACTGCGGCGGGCTGGGGGCGCTGTGTCAGGTCAAGACCCCCAAGCTCACCTATATCTGCGACTGTCCCCACAAGACCAAGTGCGAGTCCCGCGTCGTCCATGCCGGTGCTAGTTACTGGTATTGCAGTGTTCCCAAGTGAGTTTACCGGGTGAGTGAATCGGTGCTGGATAGGAGATTTGGAGCTGATACCATCCAGAGATGGGAAGAATTAGGGGCTGAGGAAGGGGGTGTAGGCGTTGCGGGGTTGGGGTTTGTGGTGGCGGGGCGATATGCTAGTCCTGTTTTGACGAAATCTTTTCTTTCTTTTTGCTTCCATTTTCTTTTCTGGCTGAATTAATATCTAATTGTGATGATTACACTGGACAAAATTGAGGTCTGGGTTCTTTATTCTTCTTTCCTTGACAGAACTCGGTTTGGTCGGATTCTACTAGGTTTACTACGCACAACTGAAGGCTGTACTCAGTGTTTGGAATTGTTCTGACCTGTAGGTGCAATCGAATGGCGGTAACTGTTTTGTCTAACACTGGTAGACATGCGAGCTCGTCGCCAATAGTACGTAGCCTTACGGCTTCTCACCCCCGCGTTTATGTCCGCGAGAGTATTTGTTGGTGCTTTCTTGGTATGGTCCACAGGACTGGCGTGGAATCAGCTGGTCTCTTACCGTGAGACTGCCTTACGAGAAGACTATCTGGTATCTGGAGAGAACCTTGGTGACGACTGTACTATTTTGAACGCCTTCTTTAGATACAAAAGAGATTGGTGCCACAAGCATGAAACTAGCCTCGAAGCCTTGCAGACTGAACCAGCAAGTATGGCAGGAGCCGGGACCAGAAGTTATTGACATGTATGAAACGGCCATGACCACAGCAGACAAATGTGCAGGTTGAGACTGTTCCCCTCCAGCCCAATCCAGAAACACGTCTCAAGCCATCGAAAACTACTCGTCCTCCTCTGCATCCTCAATCTTGGTCCAAGAATGACGAGGTCGAAAGGGGTTAAACACGCCAACCGCCCCCGCGACATACTTAGCAGCCTGCCTCCAGGTCAACGTGTAGTCGTAATTCCTCCCATGCTCGGACGGGCTGTTGAAAGTCACGCGGAGGGGGTGGCGATAACGATTGTCGCGGATGGCCTCACGCCAAGTGTCAAGGAGATCGGGCCAGCTCCCGGTGCGGAGGTGCACGTAGGCCAGGCTGATCTGCTGCAGGGAGTTCTCTAGATGCTCGAGCAGTCCCCGTAACTCGTCCTCCTCCATCACCACACACATCAGCGACAGCTCGCGGAGACACGGCCACTGCACGCGGCGGACCAGCGGGCCGAAATCGAACTCGTGGTCGAAGGTCTCGGAATCCGGGCACAGCATCGGCCGCAGGGCGAGCTGCACGCGCTCGAGACGCCGGCTGGACAGCATCGCGTGGAGGTACTCGGTCGCTGCGGCCCGGTCGTAGGTCGGATGCTCCCCGCGGCTGCCCGCCCACCACTTGAACGGATCGCCGATGCTGACGCTGCGGAGATCCCGGCAGGCGGCGCTGAGCGCGGAGAACGAATCTAGCGTGCCCAGATCGGGGCCCGTGGCTGGCGGGAATGCGTCCACGAGTCGCAGGGCGCCAATGTAGATGTGCCGCAACGCACAGCCCCTGGCTTTGAGGGCGACGGGAAGCTCGAAGAGGAGCCGCGCGGGGGGGTGTTCGGTGTGTCTCCAGGGCAGCGGATCGAGGAGACGTGTGTGCAGGCGCGCGGGCTCGGGCTGGCCTTCTTTCTCATACTCTACATAGCGTGCGTAGTTCATGATGCTGTTCTCGTGGTCCGTCACTCCCATCGTGATGACGTTGAGCATCCTCTCCACCGATTCGGCCACCGTTCTCACAAAGCCTCCGCTGGCGATCAGCTGGTGCTGTTCCTTGTGGGCGCGACAATACCCCGCGTGGGCCCGGTGGAACGCGGCGTGATGCTCGGACACCGTCAGGCCTGCGTAGTCCGCCGGTTCGAGCCTCGAGCGATGCTCATAGAATCGGATGAAGTCGGCGGCGAGCTCGGGGGGTCGGTAGGGCAGTCGGATCAAGACGCCACGGACCGCGCGCGCCAGGCCGGGACAGCGGGAGAGAGCGACGAACCGGGCGAGGGATGCCTGCGACAGGCTCACCGCGACGAACGAGAACAGGAAGGGTGAGACACACGCTTCGAAGGCCCGGCAGACCAGCCGCGCGTCGAAGAGGTTCTTCCGCTCGCGCTGGTACGAGTGCTCGTTCTCGTTGAGCTCCGACCAAGACCACCCGACCAGGCCGGGTTCCACGCCGGGATGGCGGAAGTACTCGAAGGCCTTTAGGAGGACCTCAGCGGGCATCTCAAGGAGGGCAAGGCGGCGGATCTTGTCCCTCGACAGCTCGTTGGCTGCCGCGCGCAGCACCTTGCGTTTGTCGTCCAGCTTGTACCGCAGTCGGCGGCCTTCGCGGTGTCGGATATTCGCCGCTGGGCCTTTTCCGGCTGCGGCTTCCCACGCCACGATGTATTGGTCTGTGTTCTCGATCTTTGACAGGGCTGCGTATACCTCGGTCAGGTTGAACTTGGCGATATCTTCGTCTTTAGGTAACGCCGGCTCGTGCGGCGCCTGGGTGTCAACTGGGAACCCCATGATGACGCGTGAGCTAGAGATTGACACCGTCAGATAATAAACAGAAACAGTCTGCGGTGTTAGAGATAGCTTACTGAGGTAACCAGGTTAACGCGATATCGATGGACTGCGTATGCGGTGATTGTTTTTGGAAGATGGGAGGAGAATACTTCAGGGTGGCAGATATTAGACTGTGTTATTTGTGCGAGATGATTTTATAATACATTGTTAGGCATCTTTGTGTGTGATTCTCCTTGCCTAGCGACCCTCATTCGCATTCACTTGGAAACAGTTGAGTTGTGTTGTTATCAAGGCGGCTTCTACTGGCACTATAAACCCTGCATACAATATCCCCTGCAACGTCTGCAGCAATCATCCTTCACATACACCTCTGGGACCTAATAGTACATCTCTCTACCATTATCCGGCTCTGCTTTTCTCGTTGCGCAGCTTTCTTTGAAATATTCGGCTGATACCTTAACAAACGCGCACTCCTGCATGCACGTGATCCGCACAGAGTGAGGTGAACTGGGCAAATACCAAAGACGACGCCTTCCCCATCTAACTTGCACCCACTTGCATGAAAGAGCTCAAGACTCTCGGCAATGAGAGAGGCTTCTCATCAACTATCGCTACTTCTTTCATTGATTATCGTATCTCTTTTGACTGTCCTTGTGCACAGGCTGGACCCGGGCTATCGACCCCGTGCGAAAATCAGCAGCTAGACAGACAAGAAACAGTAAGAGATACAAGGTTCTCTGTAATAATCACTGCGCGTTGTTCAGATAGTGAAAGCTAATCCCCGTGCTCTCTGACAGACTACTTCTCATTCTCAGAAGGCCATCGATCGGCTGCCCCTGTATACCAACCCAATTGTCGATGACCAACTCGTCAACTGGTACAGTATACAAGCCATGAGCGAGAAAGAAGCTTTCTTGATAGGTCTTGTGGATATGATTTACTGCGTCGGCCCTTCGGATATTGATATCATCAGACATATAGGAAGTGATTTCCTAGCAACGTAAGGTAAGTATTACTGCTGTTGAGGAGCAGCTAAATAATCTATCGCACGAAACTAACACATACAATTCTAGCAAAACCACTATATCCAGAACAAAACAATTGGCCACAAGGAAAAAACACATGAACGCAGACTAATCCTCCCATCGCACTAACCAACACAAATCCATCCTCTAAACATCCAACGCTTCCTTGACCAACCTCCCAACCTCAGCAGCCTATCACAAACAAGTCAGTAATTGCTTCTCACCCAGAGTCAATCAACACGAGAACGAGAGGAACACTCACCAATGGCTCTCTCATCATCGTAAAATGATTCCCGTCCATACTCACACATCGTACCTTCCCCCTCCCCACCAACGCCTCCCACCCATTCTCCCCCAAATCGAGCCGATTCCCACACAGCCACGCCATACTATTCGGCATACGCACCCCCTTCTCCCACTTGGGCTCCGGATCCCCAGGATTCTTGACCACCCCATCTCTCGCCCAGATGACCGTCGTCGCCGGCATCCCCTTCACATCCACCGGCATTTGTGCCGCCAACTCCTCTGAATAAGCCGTGAGCTGGGTGACCGTCGCGCGGAAATGCGGGAGCAGCCACTCGGGCGTTTTCGTCTGCCCATCGCCCAGCAAGCCGATACGGTTGCAGAACTCGTGGAACACGGGGGGCAGGGCCTCGAGGCCGACGGGGTACGGGCTGTCGATGAGGACGAGCTTCTCGACGACGTCACCGCGCGCGATCAGCTGGCGCGTCAGCTCGTACGCCATTACGCCGCCGGCGGACCACCCTCCTAGCAGGTAGGGACCGGAGGGTTGCCGGGATTTGATGGCTTGGAGGTACTGGCGCGTCACTTCGGGGACACTGACGGTGAAATTGTGCGGGTCCCGCATGAAGGGGCTGTTCATCGCGTAGACGGCCGTGTTGGCGTCAAGGGCCGGGATCGTCGCGTACGAGAAGGCGGCGCCGGAGCCGTCGGGCAGGAGGAAGAGCTTGCGCGTCGCAGTCTTCGGGTTGCCGGAGAGCAGTATTATTGGGGCGGGGGGGAGGGAAAGAGGTTTCGGGGTTGTTGGATTGAGGCTGGTTGGTGCTGGTGCGGGTGCGGGTGCGGGTGCTGGTTTGGGCACTGCAGATGGCGACAGCCCTAATGCGCTGAGCATCCCCTCGACCGTCGGGTTCTCGATTAAAAAGTCCGGAGAGAAGGTCAGCCCCGTCTTCTCGCGCAGCGACCCCAGGATCGCCAGGCTCATCAGCGAGTCCAGCCCCATCTGCGATAGATCGACCGTGTCCCCGACCTCGCTGAGCTCGACCCCGAGCTCCTCGGCGATCGTCGCCCGGATGATCATCCCCGTTCTACTGGGAGTGTCGTCGTCTTCGCTGTCGCTCAGCACGAGCACCCCCGCTTCGTCGTCGGATTCCTCCGGCGTGTGCACTTTGGTCAGCTCCCCTTCCGTGGACGACTCCTTATCGGAGGAGAGGTCGGTCAACGGTGCGGTGGTGGAGTCGGCCAGGTGCGCTTTCAGCTCTCCCACCGTGCTCAGCTCCTGGAAGATCGAGCTCCCCAGGTTAATCTCCAGCTCCTCGCGGAACCGCGCGGTAATGGACAGCGACATGAGCGAGTCGACCCCCAGATCCGCAAAGGGGATATTGTCGCCCAGCTCGGACACGGCGCAGCCCACCTCGGCGGCGATGATGTCCAGGGCGCGGGCGAGGATCGATGCAGACGGGGGTGGCAGGGTAGGCAGCTGGGGTGCTGGCTTGGGCGGGCTGGCGCGGCGTTGGCTTAGAGCGCTGGATTCTTTGCCCCCAATCGAAGATGCAGGAGCAGCAGCATTCACCTTCGCAGTACCCAGCTGAGGCGCACCACCACCAGACGGACTGCCCTTGATGCCTAGCAGCGTGAGCATCAGCTTGCGCGGCACGCACTGGAATCTTAATCCGCCAACCACCCCGATGATTTCCTGTCCCTCCAGGACATACACATCCCCTGATACCATCTTACTGCCCTCGCTGACAGGCGACATCTTGACATACGAACGGTACTCACGACCGACCTCGAGCCCCCGCACGAAACGCATACTCTCCCAGCCATGGGAGATGTAGATCTGCGCCGTCGAGTCAATGGCATCGGTGGCGTTCATCACGAAGCCCGAGATATGCGCCACGCTGTCGGTGTGGTACGGACTCACGAGGAACTCCCCGTCCTGCGGCGTGGTCTGCAGCCGCACGCGTGCCGTCGCCTCCAGGTTCGCGCTGTCCAGCGCCACCTGCTCCATCCCCTGGAAGGTGGGGCTGTAGTCGACCAGCGCGGTAAACAGCTTGTACGCCATGCCGCGGTAGAGCGAGTGCACACCCGGCCGGTCGCGCTGCTGCAGGGAGTCGATGCGCGAGTGCACGAGGAACGCGTGCCGGTGGAACTCGGCCGCCCACTGTGCCGCATCCTCGAACCGCACCTCACATTGCGCGTGCTGCAGCGTGTCTGTGTGGAACGAGATTGCGCACCGGCGGTGCACGGGGTCGAAGACGCCCCGGATCGTCAGCGTCTGCGAGCTGCGTTGCAGGTCCAGGATCAGCGGCGCCGACGACTCCATCCTGCAGATGTTCATGTGCGGCTCCATCTCCACCCCGCCGTCACTGCCCTTGCCCAGCTCGAACGCGTACTTGGCAATCGTGAACGCCATATCCGCGTTCAACGACGACGGACACAGCGGCGCGCCGCCCACGCGATGGCCGGAGATGACCGCCTTGAGCTTGGGCTCGTGGAGGTCGGCCTCGGCCACGACCTCCACCCCACCGTCGGGACGGACCGTCTCCGAGACAATGCGCTGGATGGAGGTGGTCGAGAACTTTTGCGGCTCCGGCTCCGCGGAAGGGCTGGGCGATGCAGGCAAGCGTTCGCCCTTGGTCAGGGTCCAGTTGTTGGTGTAGTCCAGCCAGTACGTCTTCTCGTCGAAGCTGTACGTGGGCAAGCGCAGCACCTGCACGCCCTTGGTCTGCTCCAGCCCCGCGTGCACCTCGGTCCAGTCCACCGGCACCCCGGCTTGGTAGAGCGTCGACAGCGCCGTCGCCGTCGGCTTCCATCCGCTCTCCTTGCGCTGCAGCGCCGCGCACACTACGCTCTCTGAGCCCAGCGCGCTCTGCACCATGCTCGAGCAGATGGGGTGCGGGCCCAGTTCCAACCACACCGTCTGCGGCGAGATCACCCCCTGCGTCACGGCGGCGTCCAGCACGCCGACGAAGTTGACGGGCTCGCGCGCGTGGCGGGTGAGATATGTCGGGCCCACAATGCCCGCGTGGTCGATCACACTCGCGGACACGGGGGATAGGATGGGGATGCGGGGCGGATGGAAGACGATGGACTCGGCCGCTTGGGCGAGCGAGTCGAGGATGGGATTGACCTGCGCCGAGTGGAAGGCAAAGGGGACCTTGAGTAAGATGCAACGCAGGTCGGGACGAGCGGCGGCCAACGTCTCCTTCGCGCGGGCGATCGCCTCGACGGGGCCAGCGATGACCGTCTCCGTCTTGGAGTTGCGGCACGCCACGCCAATGGCGGCATCGTCGACGAGACGCAGTAGCTCCGCGGCCGGCAGGGCGCCCTGCACCGCGAGCATGCCGTGGCTGTGCGCCTCACACGCCGACTCGAGCAGCTGCGCGCGCCGGCCCACCAGGAACAGCACGTCCATCGCCGACAGCACGCCCGCCACGTACAGGGCGGCATACTCGCCGAGCGAGTGGCCAAGCACCGCCGCGGGGACGACCCCCCACGACTTCCAGAGATCCGCCAGCGCCATCTGCAGCGCCGTCGACGCCAGCTGCGTGACCACGGGAGACTGCGCAGCGAGGTCTGCCTGGCTCCCGTCGATGATGCCCACAAACGAGGGAAAGCCCTGCGCCGTGGCCAGCTCTTCCAGCTGTTGCAGCCGTCTCCGGAACGGGATGCATCCCGCAAACAGGACTTGCCCCATGCCCGCATACTGCGCCCCTTGGCCGGTGAACACGAACGCCACCGCCGGGGGGCGACTGAGCGAAAGGGCGCGCGGAGCAGGGTTCCTGTTCACGTAGGTCTGCAGCTTCTGCCGCAGCTGGGCCACGCTGTCAACGGGAAAGGCTACGCGGTAGGTGTAATGGTTACGTCGCGCGGTAGTCGTGTACGCCAGGTCGGCCAGCTGCACGTCCAGGTTCTGCTCGAGCCACGCCAGTAGGCTGCGAGCGTTGTTACCGAAGGAGGCCAGCGACTTTGCGGACACAGCGACGACTGCGGTTGAAACTGCCGCGCGCGTGTCCACCGCGACCCGCGGCCGCTCCGGGGCGTCTTCGACCAGCATCGCCGAGTTGCCGCCAGCGGCGCTGAAGTTGTTCACGAAGACCAAGCGCCGTCTACCTCTGTTGGTGGACCTGGGGAAGGGGGTGAGCCGCGACGCGATCTGGACGCCGCGGGCCTGCAGATCCGCCGGGAAGCCCTGGTTGATGACGCCCTTGATGCCGCAGTGGGGCGGGATGAGGCTCTTCTGGAACATGAGCAGGACCTTGACGAGAGCCGAGACCCCCGAGACGGCCTCGCCGTGGCCGATGTTGGCCTTGGCGGAGCCGATATACAAGGGCTGGTGGCGGGGGCCGCGCTGCTGGGGTCCCGGGGGCGCGAACACGTTGGTGACGGACTGGATCTCGATGCCGTCGCCGGCCTGGGTGCCGGTGCCGTGCATCTCGACGTAGTCCACCTCGCGCGGGTCGACGCCGACGTCGCTCATGATCTTCTGGAACAGGTAGGTCTGGGCGCCGGCGTGCGGGTGCGTGATCGAGACGGCCTCGGCGCTGTGGTTCGTCGCGGTGCCGCGGATAATCCCCAGGATGGGGTCGTTCTCGCGCACCGCGTCCTCGACCCGCTTCAGGATCACGGTCACCACCCCGTCGCCGCGGCAGTAGCCGTCCGCATCGTTATCGTACGTCTTGCACGACCCCGTCTTCGACAGGAACTGGCCCTTCGACAGCCCCGCGAAGATGTCCGGGTTCGTCAGCACGTTCATGCCCCCCGCGAACACCGTGTCGCAGTCCCCGGCCCGCAGCGAGGTGCACGCCAGCTGGATCGCGGCGAAACTGCTCGAGCAGGCCGTGTCGAGACTGAAGCTGGGCCCGCTGAAGCCGAAGTGGTAGTTCATGCGGCCCTACGCAAATAGTAAGTCAGCTATGTCTGGCTATAAGTTGTCGGGCAAGGGGAGGGAGAAGGTTAGGTAGGCTGTGCAGGGCAAGCACCTACCGGGCCGAACGCGCGCACACCACCGGTGATGAAGTAGGTGTCGATGTTCTCGGCGGCGTTGATCTCGCGCCAGTCGTCGCTGGTCTGGCCGTAGAAGGTGCCCACGCGTTGGGCGTGGGTGGTCGGGGTGCGGTTGAGCACGAACCCCGCGGACTCCATGGCTTCGTAGGCGGTGGTGATGGCTAGTCGCTGCATCGGGTCGGTCTGTTTGGCCTCACGCGGTGACATGTTGAAGAAGCGCGGGTCGAACTTGCCCGGCTCCTCGATGAAGCAGCCGTACGGCGTGTGGGATTTGTTCTTGCCGTTACCACTGGGATCGGTGTGCGCGTCGACGTCGAACCGGTCCGGGGGTACCTTGGTTTGTCAGCAGACGTGCAGAAGTGAAGGGATGTGGCGCAGTGGTGTGGTGCAACTCACCTTGCGATGCACATCTAGCCCCTGCGCCAATAGCTCCCAGAAGGCTTCATGATCCGCAGCATCAGGGAACCGCCCCGCCATCCCGATGATGGCGATGTTGCATCCGGCAGGGCTGCTGCTGAGGTATGCCGGTACCGAGTTGGCTGCCAGCCATGAGGCGTGATCTTCTAATGTCAGTTTGAGACCGGCGGGCTGTTCGTGCTTCAGCGCCGAGGCCAGTGCATTGCCTAGTGGTGTGGGTCCCAGTGAGAGAATGCGATAGGAGGGAGCATTCAGCGGGGCCAGGAAGTTCAGACTGGTGGCCACCAGCTTGTTCCAGTCCATGCATTCTTGTAGGATGCGATGGATGCACTCGATGAACAGGGCGGAAGTTGAGCGCGTGCTGGAGGTGTCGAAGCCGCAGACGGTGTGAATCTGGTGATAACGGTTGAGGATGTCTAAGGAGGCTGTATCGAGAATGTCGGACTCATCTGTAAAGAGATGGGGAGCATGATAGGGAGCATGGATGGGGAGCGTGCGGTGATGTGTCCCACGGAGGGCAGAAGAGACCTCGAATAAGCGAGTGCGGAGGGATGGAGGGCCGCTGACTGCGACGCTGTTGGTGGCTACGCTGCTCACGTAGACACGATGCGACGATCGAAGTCCCTGATGTCGGTTAAGGCTTCGTTGCCCGACACTTTTGGGGAGAAAGGAAATGCACTCACCTGTGTCTGGTAGAACTCCTCTACCGCTGCTGACACCGTCGTCGAGTCAATCCCCGTGACTAGACTGGTCCACGGCGTCTGACTCGCTTCCAGGGACTCTGCCTTCCTCGCTGCTGTTGCACCCAACCGGAATGCTACTCGCACCGTCTCGACGGCCAGCGGAACCAATGCAACCAGCGAGTCCGCCGAGGCAATGACCGACGCAGCCAGCAGACCAGTGCAGGTGCCAATGATCAAGGTCCCGGGCTGGAGATATGCACGGGGGTTCTCTTCGCAGAACCTGCTGTGAGTCAGCCAGATGCTCCATAGACAGACAGGTCGCAAGCAACAAGACACAAATGACAAGACAACAAAGGAGATTCGATAGAAACAGGACAGCCAAAGACTCACCCGATGAAATGAGTAAACTGAGCCAAACAAGTCAAGGCACTATCCAACGAGGCAAGATGTACCCCCTGGCGCTGATACTGTTCCACGAGTTCATGCAGCGATGCAAAGGCAGGGATCAGGCTGCGCGTGGCATGTGGCAAGCCCTCAAGCTCCCGGCGCAGGACGGGCTGGACATCGCGCAGGAAGGCCTGCAGCAGCGGCGTGGGCTTCTTGACTAATGCATGCACGAGAAAGGGGGTGGGATCTACACTCTGGTCGCCGACGACCAGGATGTCTCTGCTGCGTGGCTCCATGGCTGCACACACAGGTATCGAAAAAAGAAAGACTAGAGATTGACACAAATACACAAGCTTAGAATGGCATCAGCAAGAAGCAACTTCAAACAATGCAGCTCTCTCTAAGTACTGGGATCAGTTCCCCCTTTTGTCTACTTAGGGCACGCCTTCGACCGGACAGCATACAGCAAGGCTGTCCAGCCTCGAGTCCGCGATCACATCACAAATCGCCCCCCTCGAGCTACAGTAGCTGATAGGAGAATGCAAAGCATAATCATTCCGGACAGGATTCGACCTCCGATTATCTAAGATCCTGCAGGATCTGCTTACAGCACATGGAAACGATCCAAGCGTCATCATCAGCGGAGGTTGCCCCAACGTTCATGCTTTCGAAACACGGCTAGGGCCCACCACCTCCGCCAGCTCCCTCCCCATTCCCGCAGTCTCAAACTCCTCCATGATCTCATTCCAGAGCCGATCCATCAAGTCCGGTTCCTTGTACATGATGGGCGGAAATCTAAGTTGGGCAGTTCGTTAGCATCACAAACACCCCCGACGAAAGGTTGGAAAGCAACAACGTACGGAAGAATCCGCCCTTCACTCAGCATACTGCCGTGACTCTGGGGGCCCTGCGCCAGCGCCGCATCGAGATAGACCCTGGCCCCTAGCTCAGGAGTCCGGCCCATGAGCCGGATGAGTCCGGAGACAACGGCCTGCTTGGCGCGGTTGTCGTCGGGCTCCCTGACGAAGGCCGTGCCCTTGCACAGACCCGGACACGCGACGTTGACGAGCACCTCGTCCGCTGCGACAACGTCGCGGGCCAGCTTGGCCACGAACATCAGCACGAACAGCTTGGTCAGCTTGTAGCGCTGGAGGCCGTCGAACGCCTTGGGCGAGTTGGCCGCGGCCAGGAGCGAGGGCTGCCCGCGCAGCAGTCCGGCGGCATCGAGCCAGTAGGCCGTGTCCGATCCGACGAGCGTCAGACGGCCGGGAGAGGAGGCCAACGCCGTGCCCGCGCCCGGTTTATCAGACTCAGCCTGGGAACGACGGAGACTGGGCAGCAGCAGGAGGGCCAGCAAGGCCGTGGACAGGAAGTTCACCTGGAGGGTGGTCTCGCGAGCGGGACCGGGATTGCTCGTGGTCGGTTGGTAGCGTTTGAGCGCCAGGCCGGCGTTGAGGATGGCGATGTCCACCCGGCCTAGCTCGGTCCGGCAGCGGGAGACGAACGCCTGGATCGAGGCGTAGGACGCCAGGTCCAGCGGCCAGACCTCGACGTGCGCGGCCGGGAAGGCGGCGCGGAGCTCGCGCGCCGCGGCCTCGCCTTTGGGCGGCGACCGCACGGCCAGGATCAGCCGCGACAGCTGCAGGGCCAGCAGCTGGCGCGCACAGGCTAGCCCCAGGCCCACATTGGCGCCGGTGACGATGGCGACTTGTCCGCGCAGGTCGGTCGACACGGTGGGGATGCTATGGAAGAGCTGGCGCTTGAAAAAGGCGCTGAAGGCGGCTTCCTTGGATGCCTGGGCTTGTAGCTTGGCTGACATGGCGGGTGAATGGTGGGATGGGCTGGGTATTGGGGGGAAGGATGAGGAAGAAGGAGGAGTCATCGGGAGAGGGGGATAAGAGAAGGCGATGACATATACCTGGATGAACAAATGGTCCATTCCTACGACTGCGATAGGGTCTAGGGTCCGATGTCCGATGCTTACATGCTTAGCGGAGAGCAGGAGTCCGGTCTGCAGCCGATGCACGTAGGATTCTAAGCGGTTTCTATTCGGCAATACAGCAGCTGCGTCTAGTACGCGCTGTGACGGAAGATCAACCTATGCCTCCAATGCCTATCAATCTCATGAATTACAGGTATTCTCTCCCTCAATGCTTCAGTGTCGGATGCCGCCGCTCGTAGAACAGCGAGCCTACAGAAACCACCACGCCCAACGCACTCAGCCCCACCCCCACATACCACGCATGGCGACACATGGCAAACAGATCCGTCTCATCGGTCGTGTAGCGCAGCACGGTGCCCGCAATTCCCAGGCCGATGCTCATCGCGTAGTTATTGGTAGTGAGCAGGAGACTCGCGGCAATGCCCTGGTGCTCGCGCGGCACGGCGGCGGAGAGCATCATCATGGCCGCTGGAAAGGACATGTCCATGCCCCAGGGGACGATGATGGCTGAGAAAAAGGTCTGCGTCCAGTAGGTCTGGTGGACGGGCATGGTGGCCACCAGCACGTTCGCGACCAAGAACGCCACCATGGCCAGCACCATGATCACCGGCACGCCGACCTTGTGAATCATCAGGCCCGTCGCGACGGAGGCCACGAACCCGGACACAGCGGAGGGGCTGTTCTGCGCGGTGGCCAGCAGGGGCGAGACGTCGCGCAGCTTCTCCAGGAACTGCCACAGGTAGTACAGCCAGATGCTGAAGGAGGACCAGCCCAGGAAGATGGCCCCAAGCACGAAGACGATGTGCCAATTGAGTGCCCGGATGGGGACCAGCGGTCGCGTCGCCCGCTTCTCCACGACCACAAAGGCGCCGAGGGCGAGGACGCCCAGAATCAGCAGCACGTAGACGTAGGGGGTCGCCCAGCCCACCGTGGGACCCTGGTTCCAGGCCACGTTCACCAGGATCAGGCCGGAGACCCCCAGCAGGAAACCAGGCCAGTCCAGCCCGCCCATGTCGGGGTTGGCTTTAGAGGGCGTCGGAGGGAGCGTGAAGACTGCAGCAGCAGCAAGCAGCAGACATGCGAAACCCATAGCGAAGTAGGCCCAGGCCCAGATGCCGAACTGGGCGGGGATGGCGGTAAACAGGGCGCCCAGCATGTAGCCCCCGGGGGCAAAGGCCCCGAACAGGCTGAAGACCATGCTCTTGCGCTTGCCCATGGGGTACGTGCGACCGAGGATGGCCACCGCGTTGGGCAGCATCAGCGAGGCCCCCAGGCCCTGCAACGCCCGCGCAATGACAAACAGCTTGTCGGAGCTGCGCAGGAAGTAGCTGGCGCCGGCAACAAACGACCAGAGCGCGTAGATGGCGAGACCCCCGATCAAGATGGGCTTTGAGCCGTACATATCGCCCAGCCGCCCGGCCACGAGGATGAACGTGCCCGTCGTGAGACTGAACGCGGCCAGGTACCAGCTGAGCTCGCCGTTGTCGGTGACATGGAAGTGATCGCCGATCATGTGCAGTACGGCCAGCCCCTGACCCATGCCTGCTTGAGCCAGGATCTGGCAGGTGAGTAGGGTGCTGGTGAAGAGGACTTCTCGCCCTAGCGAAAAGGGAGGGCGTCCATCTTTGGGGGAAGGAGGAGGCAGTGGCAGGGTTTCGGCATCAGAGGAAACCTCGCTGGGGAGAGGTTTTTCGGCCATTGAGTTGTGGTCTAACGATGTCATGGGGAGGCATCAAGACTGGTAGAATATAGAGCAGGAAGTAGGTTAATCTAGGTTGACCACAATAAGGAGAATAGAGTATAGAATAGAAATAATATTGTTTACGAGCAACGGGGGGGCTAGGGAAGAGGGCAGGAATGCGGGACCGGCGTTCGGGACCGGCATCCGGCCACGGAATCTGCCCTCAACGCCGTATGACCGGACATTGGCACGAATCCTGCAACTGATCTGACACTAATGCAGACTATGCAGACAATGTAAGGCTAACTGCCTAGTCTCCGGACTTTCCCACCACTCATCATCATCGCCCCCTTCTTCAATCCCCTCAAACAGCCACCTTACACCACATCCCCGACTTCCGGCGCCGGCAACGCCTTGAACTGCAGCTTCTGCTGCTGGCCCTCCCCGCTGCTGGACTGCGTCGTCGTCTCGTCCGGGAACTCCAATCCGCGGAAGATGTGCTCGAAGTCCCACTCATTCCAGCGGACGAGGGGCCGGATGCCGGCGAACTTCCACTCGCCGTCGACCTTGCGGTAGTAGTGGGTGTTGGTCGCATGGCCGTGGCCGCGCTTGCTGACGGTGGTCCGACTGGCGTCGGTGTAGCGCAGGTGGGCAGCGCGCAGCTGGTGGTGGCCGATGACTTCGGTCTCGGAGACGCGCTCCCACCAGTGCGCCCCCAGCAGATGCTGCGTCTTCACGCAGGGGTCGCCCAGGAACCCCTCGGAGGAGACCATGGCCAGGAAATCGTCGGCCTGCATCTCGGGCCAGAACCAGCGGTCGTCCATCACCAGGCGGTAGTCAATCTGGTTCTGGGTCAGTCGCGGGACAGACTGGTTGCAATTGCCACTTACTCTTAGGGTTGGGGCAATGATGGCCCGGAGACGGTCCCAGTCCTGGTTTGGTGGTTAGCATCGATGGTTACAGGGAATGGGGGCTCGTACTTTGGCATCATAGCTGTCGCCCCAGTTGAAGGCACATTTCTCCAGTTGGAGATAGTCTAGCAATTAGGACTTTAGTACACAACGACCATCGATTAACAGTAACTGTAGCAAGTGATCAATCACATACCCTCGAAGGAAATGGATAGATTGTTCGCCGCCATGTTGATTTGGGATTAGGTTACCACTAGTATGCCAGTGTTGTTTTCGAACTGTAGACCAGAAGAATGGTTTTATAGTATTGTAGTTCTCCTGTTCTATGTAAGGATTCTTCGGAGTTCCAGTCAAGGTCCGTCAGGCATTTCCGACCCGTGGCAGGACAGCGGCGGACTTGAACGGAGCCCTAAGCCATCCAACGCATGCCAGGAATGTGAGTGGCAGTACAGCAAAGCATTCTAAGCTGTTGGGTGCAGCGTAGGAGCACTACAACATAACATTCTGAAACATTTAACTAAGTACACTACAAACATCAGAGCGACACTCTAATCAATCAGCCCAACTCAAACACAACAGCAGTAATGCATCTAGATCAAATACTCGCGTAGAAGTTCCGTCACTTTGTGACCCTCATCCAACCCAACCACCAAGCTAATAAATCCGTCCGGTCTTACGAGAGCCAAAGCCCCAACTCGCGGATCCACCCCCAGGAGACGGTGACCCGCCGCCTGCGGATCTTCGTAGATGCGGTACTTCCATTGCGGCAGCGGAGCCGGCAAGTTCTCCAGACGCACCTCGTGGCGACTATCGGAGTGCACCAGGAACAGATCCACGATGCGATCGCGGTTCTGCGGGTTGGCGTAGAAGATATCCTCGAAGCCCCAGGCGGGGTTACCGGTCGCGTCAAACCGCGAGATGGCCGACTCGGACGAGGCCAAATAGTCCGTCAGCGGCGCTAGACGGCCGTCCTGGATGGCGGAGCCAACGAACGCGCACAGGTGGAAGCGGCCGTTGGACGGCAGGTCATTGAGCAGGTTGAGGTGCGTCCCGTCTAGGTGCCGGTAGACGTCCACGGGATACAGGCGCTTGCCGGGGGTCAGCGGCTCGACGGCCAGATGGTCGATGACCAAGGGCTCCTCACAGGGCCGCGTCAAGGGCCCCGGCTGGTACTGCTGGCCGACGCCGGAGGTGAACCCCTGCGCCTTCTTGTAGGTGTCCTGGAACTGGGTGTCCTCGCGGAAGTCCTTGCGCGAGAAGAGGTGCGAGAACTGCACGTCGAAGTCGATGAGCTCCTGCGCCATCTGGCGGCGCTCCAGGGCGTAGGTGTCCAGTAGGCCGGGATGGGCGCGCCCCTGCAGCACCAGCGCCAGCTTCCAGGTCAGATTGTAGGCGTCGGCGACGCTGGTGTTGAGCCCCTGCGCGGCCGAGGTGCTGTGCGTGTGGCACGCATCCCCCAGAATGAACACCCGGCGCTGGTCCCAGAACTGGTCCACGATGCGCTGCTGCAGCCGGTACTGGCTGATCCAGAGGATCTGCTCGATCTCCATCGTGTAGCTGCCGGCCACGTCGCGCACGCGCTGTCGCAGCAGCGCCTCCAGGGCTGTGTCGCTGTACCGCGCGTAGCCGTTCACTCCATTGACCCCGTTGGCCCCGTTGGCCTTGGGCGATGGCTGCTCGGCCACCCGGCGGAGATCCTCGTCGTTGAGCAAAGTGTAGACGCGGTTCGTGTCCAGGGCGTTGGGGATCAGCATCATGCGGCCCTGGGCGGCGCGGATGGCGCAGCGGCGGCGCAGGTCGGGAAAGTCGCTCTGCAGCTGCACGTCGGCCACGCACCAGACCTCGTCCTGGCTGCCGTGCGTCTCCCAGTCGAAGCCCAGCAGCTGCCGGGTCTTGCTGCCGGCCCCGTCGGCGCCCAGAAGGTACTTGGTGCGGCAGGTCGAGACGACATTCGAGTGCCGGTGCTTGACCCGCACGTGCAGCGGATACTCGGCGTCGTTGTCGACGTAGGCGAAATCGATCAACTCGACCGGTCGATCAACCTGACAGCCATGGCGCTGGAGCTCTTCGTCGAAGGCCCGCTCCGTCTCGCGCTGCGGCACGCTCAGAATCCACGGGTAGGGCGTCGTGGTCTGGATCTCCTGGCCGACGTAGGTGCGCTCCAGCTGGCCGAGATCGTTGGGCGCCCAGAAGGCCATCTCGCTGACATGGTTGCCTCGCGTGTCAAGCTGGTGACGGAGATTGAGGGTTTGCAGGACCTCCTGCGTCCGGGGTTGGATTCCTGTTCGTGTTTATAAGTCTGTTTGTTCTCATTGGGAATGACTGAACACGAGGAAGAAGGAAACACACCTCCTGCATGGCCAGTCTGAATGCGCTCAGGGCGCACGTCAATCACCCGGACGTCAACCTTGTAGCGGGCCAGCGTCAAAACAGCCATAAAGCCGGCAGGGCCTGCCCCGACGACCAAGACGTCGCATTTGCTATCAGCCGGCATCTTGTCTGATTGGTAATGGTAAGAAAATCAACAAAGGTGGTGGAAGAGTGTGCACTGGGTAGTGAATGTGCCGCGGGTTGTAGTTATAGTTAGTCCAACCCGGTCCCGGGCAGGATCATGCACATCTGACTGTTTCGATCAATCCCACGCTCGACGGACATCGGTATCCGGCCTTGATGAGGGGCTGTCCGATGTCCGGCACTTCAGGCTTCAGGCTAGCCTCTGACAAGGGTCCCTTGTCCGATGTCTGTTGAGACGCTGTAGGGGGCAGCACATCGAGCGTTGGAAGGTAGAACGCACAAGGAACAACAATGGTCAGAGAACACCGGTTCCAAGAGCTTGTTGCAATCTACTTTTCATGCCACTCTGTAGCAATGATGAGAAATTTAACAGTAAAGGTACTACATTCTCAAGCTTAGAAACAACCCATTGACAATATGCAATTTGTACGTGTCCGTCCATTTACATTCGTTTCGTGCGCGACATTGAAGACAGGCCATGTACACTTCTCTAGAAGCAGCAAAATCAAGAAACTAGAAAGCAAAACCGCACCAGCTACCATGTATCTCCCTTACGCACTGGAACCACCAGTCAATTTAATCACCTGACCTATTCGCGTCAAAACATTAGCATTCGTTGGACCGACTCGAGAAGAAATACACACCGTTGATCCACTCGCCCTCTGCCGAGCTCAAAAAGGCAACCACCCGTGCGACATCGAGGGGCTTGCCCGTGCGGCCCAGCGGACACAGACTGGCAATGCCCTTGTCGATCTGCTCGATGGGCATGCCGGGGTAGCCATTGGGGGCGTAGTGCCACGAGTTCTCGAGGTACATATCGGTGTAGATGCCGCCGGGGGCGACGGCGTTGACGGTCATCTTCTTGGGGCCGCAGTCGGCGGCGAAGCTGCGAGTGAAGCCCTCGACGGCGGCCTTGGAGCCGGCGTACAGGGCGTGGTTCTTGACGCCGGTCATCTGGGCAGCGACGGAGGAGGTCAGGATCAGGCGGCCGCCGTGGCTGCCGTACTTGAGGGCGTGCTGGGCGACGAAGAACTGGGCCCGCGTGTTCAACCCAAACACCTCGTCGTACAACTCCGCGGTCACGTCCTCCTCGGCGGAGAAGGCCTCCATCCCGGAGTTGGACATGACGATGTCGATCTTGCCAAAGTGCTCGATGGCCGCCTCGAACAGCCGCGTCACCTCAGCCGGCTGGGTCACGTCCGCCTGGATGGCGACGGCCCGAGGGTTGCCGGGGAGGGCTTCGATCTCGTCGACGACGCGCTGGGCGGCGGCCGCGGAGCGAGCGTAGTTGACCACGACTGAGGCCCCGTGGGAAGCGAGCTCTTTGGCGATGGCGGCGCCCAGGCCCCGGCCGGCACCGGTGACTAGGGCGACTTTGTCGGTGAGGTCGAAGGAGGTGGGCATTGTGGTTGAGTTTGCGAAAGGTTTGATGAAGAGATGATTTTCTTGTCAATGGTGTAGGTAAACGATGCAGGGTGGCGTGATATGTCTGCAATCCATCTCGATATAAAGTATCACATCTCTCCGATGGAAATCTCTCAGCCCGCCAAGCAGTCCGCGCGTATCTTCCGCATCGGACAATCAGCCAATCCCAGCAACATCCTTCTCCGAACGAATCCATGTCAGCCGCAAGGCTGCGAACATGGCAGGTCAGAAATCGCCCCAAAGCGTTCAGCCAACAAGGGCCCAATCAGTTGCGAGGGAAATGAGTGTAGTCCGACATCTCATCCTGCACGCCTGCGTCGAGCGGACTCCACCGGCCATCGAGTCCGAAATCCTCCCCAACGTCAGCATCCATAAAAATACCGCCGCCAACAGTCAATACCAACCGCACACGCAATATGTTCACTCCGTACTGCTTCATCTCCCCGTTCTATCTTCTATATTCCTCCTCCAATGTCTCCCCGGCTCGACCCCACCACTCTCGATCTCTCCACCAAGAGCATCCCCGCGCGAGAGTCTCGGGGCACGTATCTGAGTTCAACAGTCATTCGAGCCCCCGCCACCGACGCATGGGACGCCGTGGTTAACACCGGCGCCTGGTCGACATGGAACACCTTCTGCCCCGGGGCCACCATCCGCGAGCAGCCTGACCAGAGACAGTCGACGCGGCTGCACCTCGGCACGAAGATGACCATCCATCTCAACTGGAACCCCCGGGGACCCAAGACCAAGCCGGCCGATGTGGCCCTGGTGGTGACCGAGTTCGACCCGCCCAAGGACGGGCGTCAGACACCCGCGCGCATCGCGTGGGCGACCGATCCTTCGGGCCAGGGCTTGCCCTCGTGGCTGCTATATGCGGAGCGGGTGCATGAGTTCCATGAATTTGTGGAGGAGGCGCCAGGCGGGGAAACTGAAGGACAAGGAAATCAACGCGTCACGCAGGTGGTATCGTGGGAGTCGCAGCGGGGGCCGCTGGCGTACGTGGTCAAGTGGTTCATGGGGAAGAAGTTCCGGGCGTGTCTGCAGGTGCAGGCTGAGGATTTGACGGCTTTCGTTGAAAAGGGAGGAGAGATGAAGGTCGATCAATGAGAGAGAATGGCAAGATTGTTTTCTTTCCTCATGATGTCCTGTTTTGTGAATCTTTCCTCATTGCTGAGGCTTCTAATGTAATTTCACACTGCCGGTCGGGTGGCATTCATGGATGCAGGTATATGGCTTCTTCCTTGAGTGTTGTCATTTCTAGACATGATACTTTTAGATGTTTGTAGATCAGATGCAAATAGAGGGAGCAAAGAAAAGAGAAAAGCGTCGAGTGAGACCTGTTGTGGTGTGTGTGTCAGAGAGAAGAAATGCGACGATGCGATGCTTTCCCGGTCGGCTTATCGATGATATTGCTGCCTGAGGCACCACGCTCTGTCTTATCTGGCCGATTTGTTGCTCCGTCTTGGGAAGTGTGGCTGATGCAGCCACAGAAGGCTGTCAGTTAACAACTTAGAAAGGTGTGGTGCTTCGGCAAAATGGTAGCGACCTAGAGGTAAGAGGAGCCCTTCGACCACTTTCACTGGGTAAACTGAGGTACTGAAACATAGTTACCCGAATATCGGAGCGAACTATATAAAATCTAGGGTACCAGGCTCACATCTCAGCATACCCCACGCAGATTTCGAAAAGAACCATCCAATGAACCAGTAAATCTCCCGGTCGGGTTTACCAATTCTTTCCATCGGAAAGAACTTTAGTCTCAGCCAGAGGTGTGGATAGTGATAGTCACCATACAATCGTCATTTGATGCCGAGGCGGTGCTCAATACAACTCATCATCGGGTATCAGAAAGTTCAGCCTTGAAGCTCCGCTCTTGGCGAGCAAGGTGTATTTCTGAGGATGCGCCTGGGAGGGCGGTTCTGATTTCATTGGCAAACATACACAATGAATCTCCACCCCAAAGATAAAGTCCGTGAGGCTGTGAGGGTGGCGCTGGGCTGGGCGGGCTGATCCGCCCTCGGCCCGGGCATATGGAGGTCCAAGGTCCTACCGGATATGAACTCAGGGCTTCTTGGCTGACATACTTTCTCGAGATCTTATGACCTCTGCTTGTCTTGGCTGGATTTAGTTGGCTGCTGGCGTTGTTCTTATTGGCTTGTTCGTTCTTACTTGCTACATAAGTTGTAGCAATGGGCCTCTCCCCGACGGCACTAAATCAATGCCGAGAGAGCCAGCCGGGCGATCTGTCCACCATCCAACGGATCTCGGATAGGTTGCGCTCAAGTGTGTACCTGACATGCCCAACAATCAATCATAATGACGTCGGAAGGCAGCACGCCGAGAGGGCGTGGCAGTGTTGTGTTGTTGCCCTGAATGACTCGTGGGCGCACAGCTTGGCGCCAATGCGGCACCAGCATCTATACTTGACTCTTATACATAGGGCTTCAACCGCCGCATAAAAGGCCTCCACCACGCATGGCACATGGCTTCACTATTCAAAGAAAAATAGCAGCCATCGCAGACCTATCTCCGACTCATCTAAGCCTATGAACATGCAATCACTCCAAGTCATCACCCTCCTCTCTCTCCTCCTCGCCCCATTGACGTCCGCCCAATCCTCCAACCAGGCCAACTGCACCGTCTTCAACTGGGACCACAATGAAGCCTACCTGAAAACCTCCCCTCCCCAACGCGTCTCCGGCGCGGAGACCTGCTCCAGCAACAAGAACCTGACCTGCGCCCTCACGGCCGCCGGCGACGCACGCTACATCGCCCGCACCAACCTCACCCGCCTGTCTGCCACGGCCTTCGCAACGGTCGTCGACGAGACGGTCGGCAACGCCACGCTGACGGAGAAATTCAGCGACTCCACCGTGGGCGCGATCGACGGCACGCGCGTGCTCCGCCCGGGCCAGTCGGCTTACCTGAACTTCACGGCCTACCAGTATTGCTACACGGGGACGGTGGAGGGCTGCACGGCCGGGGTGAAGAATCGGACGGCGGTGGAGGCGTGCGCTCCGCTGTACCATGCCAGTGCGGATGATTCGGTGGTGCTGGATGGGTTTTATACGGTGGTGAATGTGAGTCAGGGGGAGGTGGGACAGTTGAAGGATCCGTATGAGAACCAGCAGCGCGGGGATGGCGCGGCGGTCGGGGTGGGAAAGGCAGGGTGGGTTGTTATGGCAGTTGGGGTGGTGGGAGCGTTGGTGGTTTAATGTGGTTTCGGGGGTGCATTGGTTGGCTTATGGAGTGATGATCGTGACTTGTTCAAGGTCAGATGTGAGATACCATTCTTCTGGTTTGTTCAGGTGCAGGATCTGTAGCTTGACCGGTAATCTTCTTGTTGGAATATAGTGAGAGGTTCCTAGTAGTTTGTCCTCTCCCCGAGCAGCGTTACTGATCAATGAAGCATCCGCAGCCCAACGGCAGCGCACGCTGTTCAACGCTAGCGTGGGAGCCATCAAGAGTCTTTGCTGGAGAAGGAGAGGCTGAGCGTCTCCGACAGCAACAATGCGCAGCAAAATCGACCGCATCCCACCGTCAAGACGAGAGCGAGGGAAAAGGGAAGAGGGGGGGGGTTATACTCGGCGGCACATGTAGTGCAACGATAAAGACGGGAGCCTCCAATTGGAGTATCTACGTCTTCAGCTGCTGTCTACCTACTCTACGGCAGTTCAACTGAGGTATGATCAAAGTCGAGTTCGTGTGGTTCTGCGCCAACCGTCAATTTATCATTTACTGCATGCTCAGGAGTCTGATAGAGGCCCTCCTCCTCGGACTCGGACGTAGCCATTTCGCGATCTGGTC
Source organism: Aspergillus japonicus CBS 114.51 (assembly GCF_003184785.1). NCBI lineage: Eukaryota > Fungi > Ascomycota > Eurotiomycetes > Eurotiales > Aspergillaceae > Aspergillus > Aspergillus japonicus. The sequence continues at coordinate 102,695 of NW_020291723.1, forward strand.
AACTGGCCCTCAAGCCCGCTATGATGGGAACTCAGACACGCACCGGTAGAGGAAGTATGTGCTCTATGCTTTTCTTAACCTCTTAAAGCAGTATCACTCCACGGGTCTAGTGGTAAAGGTAATCAGACACCAAAGACCGATTTGAGAACCTCAAATAAATCCCAGGGATGTCACATCCTCTTGTCTGTATAGCTAGGGACCTAGGGACAATTGAAACCGTGCACTCAGTGGCGCTTCGTTGAAGAATGAAGGACGGCTTTTGTGCCTAGGGCACCAACTAGGGCAGGTCTAGGCCGATCTTTGGATGCCCTCACAATTTCCCGCATTCCGCGTGGCGGTACGGTAGCCCTCGACCCCTGGTTTGTAAGAAAGTAAGTTAAATTAACTGCTAGTAAGAAGTAAGTGACACTTTCGTATCCCTGAACACTCAACCTTCCAACAGAGATGGACTCCATGGTTCCTATGAATCTAATGACGCGCATATCTTCTCCTCTGGTCTTTGAACGGAAGAACTTCACCATGCAACATGTTCGTTACACAGATAACCTTTCTTATTGGTATTGCAATTTTTGAAATCTCTTTTCTTCTTTTTCCTTTTTTTTTTTTCCTTCTTTTTTACTCGGCCCTAAAGCGAAAACGCACCGCCATACACATATATTTATCGACAAAGCCAACGCCCATGTTCTCACAACCTCTTCAAAACTAGTACTAGGACATTAAGTGAGGAACGTTAACGATCAACACTCGCAATGTCTCTGCTTCGATTCAGGCTCTGGATACGAAGCTTCCAGGCTACATTTGTGATCTCAGCCACCATCTTCATTATCCTGATCTCATCCCAACTCTACTTCCAATCGCACCATGGAGGGTCCTGGAACCACTTCAGCAGCCACGACGAGGCATTTGGGGCGAGCGGGTCGGACTGCACGCTCGCTCAGGCCGGCAAAGGCTTATCGAGTGCTGCCATCCGGTGCAGGATTAAAGCCGCGCAGTCGCGCATGGCGCATTTCCTCGAGGCGCAATCGCGCACTCCCGAGGCCGCCATCGCCGAGTACGAAAGACGCTACGGTCGACCCCCACCCCCCGGTTTTCGGGAGTGGGTGCAATTCGCCCTGGACCACGACTCGCGGGTGATTGATGATTTCGATCAGATCGAGATCGACCTCCAACCCTACCGGACCGACGAGGCCCGGCGCGTCTTTCATCGGCTCAACGAGAAGTACCAAGACGACTGGCCGAAGACCCGGCGTGTGGCCTTCGTCGATGGTCATGTCAATGCCTCAGGTGGGCTTCTGTACGGCGACGAATGGACCACCATCCTCGCCCCTTTCGCCCATGCCTTGCCCCGCAAGTTCCTCATCTACTTGAGTACCATTGACGAGCCCCGTGTGCTCGCGAAAGCAGGGGGGATGCACCCCGACGACAATGTGACCTTCGTTGATCATCAACGTCGCTCGATTGAGACGCTGGTCAAGGAGTCCTGCACTGGAGTGGAGCACCGCCAGGTTGATGAGGAGCGCGATGTCTGTCGATCCCCGGAGCCCGGGAAACTGCATGCGCTTATCGCCTCTCCGAGCAGCTTTATTTACACCCAGGCGCGCGTCCCGATCCTGAGCTTCGGCCGCATGTCCGCCTTCCGCGACATCTTGGTTCCGTGCCCCTGCTACGTGACCAACGGGGTGGCACCAGACGAGGGCAAGACGGACACGGACTCGTTCCCCTTCCGCGACAAGTTGAAGACGGTTTATTGGCGGGGCCGGTCGACCGGCGGCCAGGCGCTGCGCGCAACATGGCGGTACGGCCACCGACAGCGGTTTGTGGGGTTCGTGCACGCGCTGCAGCGGGCAGCGGAGGTGTTCGAGGTGAGTCGTTACTTCGGCGGTGCTGCCGCAGTAGTCCGGGGCTGGGAGGGGCGCACCACCCGCGCCCTGCGGAATGCCTTCGACGTGCAGATGGGGGGCTACATCCAGTGCGACGGGGAGGCCTGCAGCGAGATGGAGCGGGTGCTGGGCCCCGCGCACTTCGAGGCCCAGCAGGCCGAGCGGCAGTTCCGCTATCTCTTCGACTTGGACGGGAACAGCATGAGCTGCCGGTTTTATCACCTCCTCTCGCAGCCCGCCGTCGTGCTGAAGCAGACCTGGTTCGAGGAGTGGCACGACCAGCGACTGATTCCCTGGGCTCACTATATCCCTGTCACGATGGGCATGGAGGAGCTGCCCTCCGTGATGGACTTCCTCATCAATGACCCCGAGGGGGAGCGTCTCTCCGCGGAGATTGCAGCGGCCGGGTCCGCTTGGTCGCGCCGGGTCTTGCGCGAGATTGACCTGTCCATATATGTCTACCGGTTGCTGTTGGAGATGGCGGCGATTTTTGGGCCCTTGGACGAGGATGAGAAGGTTTGGGAGACTGTGACCGAGCAGTTACTCTGAGTAGGGCAGGCTTTGACATCATACTCTGGCATGTATGTTACGTACTATCTTTGGTCAATTTATGAACATGGCAAACGAGATCCAGCATATATCTCTTGTTCCATGCGCTTTGGTCTACCTGGGTAGCTTATACGTGTAGCGGACATCCGGTCAGCGAATGCCCCCGCCCCCCTCCCCCTCATACCAGTTTGATAGCAAAGACCCGGCCAAACACGACCATTACAGCGTTTCATTAGGCATTTATGATAGAAAGAAAGATAGAGGAATATATGGATGTACAGCACGGAGTACTCCGACGTACTCCAACACTACTTAGTCTGTCCCAAATGCGCCCAGCGCCTCCGCCAGCTCAATGGTTTCATTCAACATCGCCTTTTCTGCGCTCGTGAAATTCGAGATGTGCTTCGAGGCCAGGCAGAACACGTTACTGGGCCGGATACCGTAATGACCGTCACCCGCCACATCTGGGGGTTCCGGAATGAAGGATTCGAAGTGGACAGGATGCCGTTCGCCTGAGACCTTGGGAAACAACCAGCCATTGAACCAGAGCGGCCGCCCCGCGCGATCCAGATGCAGCACCTGCGCCCCACAGACCGTATACTGCGTGTCCTCCTTTTCTTTCTCTTCTTCCTCCTCCTTCTCCTTCTTGTCTCCCACTTCCAATGGGCCCATCGTCGCGACACCCCCCTCGTGGAAAGCGTACTGGGTGTCCCCAATCAACTCCCAGCCCAGCCAGAAGGTCTCTTTGTCTCCTGCTCTATCACTTAGTACTCGACCCAGTAATCAAAGGGATGGGAAAAACCGAAGCGTAACCTACCAAGGACCATATCATACACCCCCGGTCTGCCGGCGTCCTTGTCACCATCCCGATCCGGTCCGTTCAGGCGCGTGACGAGCAGCATGGCAGCGAAGTGGCGCCATTTATCCACCACGACGACCCCGGATTCCTGCATATGACTGCTCAGCCCGGTCCAGAAGCGATTCTTTCGCATCGATTGGGACACCGGGGCCGGCAGGAGATTCTTCAGCCAGGGCCTCCGCTCCATGGTGGGCGCGAAGATGCGGTCGTAGAAGAACAGGGCGCCGGTGCGCCGGTAGGCCGGCTCCTCCAGCAGGGCAGCAGGGTCAGTAAAGAAGAGCGAGTCCGCGTCAATGAGGATCACCTCCCGGAAACTCGACAGGAGGATCGCGAACGGCTTGGCCGCCCACCCGCGCAGCGTCCAGCCCTCGTCGTCGATCATCGGGCGGAGGTCCCGCGTCACTACGCCAGGGATCGCCTCGAGCTGCTTGCGGTACTTCTCGCCCAGGTCCTCGGTCCCCAGATAGAGCACCTCCACGGGCAAGGTGCAGCCGAGCCGGCGGAGCGACTGGATCGAGGTCAGCAGGTAGACTGCCTGCCCGTTGCCCGCCGTGAAGACCAGGCCCCGCCCGCCCGTCGGGAATTCGGTGTGCAGGTTGATGAGGGGGCCAAAGTAGGGCTGGGTCCAGTCGAAGAGGGCGGTCGAGAGTTGGGTGAGGAAGGTTCGCGCCTCGTCGTAGGCGTGGATCAGGTCAGGGGGGTCCATGGCCAGCCGCGCGGCGAACGCGTCCCGGTGGCGCTGGAGGTAGGCCAATGTATCCTCGCGGACGAAGATGGGCCCCGGGGTGGACGATGATGGCAGCTTCAGATGTAGCGCTTCCCATGCTTCCAGAAAGGCTTTGAACACGCGGGCGCGAGCGCCAAGTTCGCGGATCTTGGCGTCGCCCGTCTCCTGCATCGGTTCGATCAGATCTTTTCGATCGGCCTCATCTGGAAGGAGGGCGAAGATGTCTTGCAGCACTTGCGCGACGGAGGCAATCGAGTCTTCGCCGTCGCCGCGGATAGGGCTATCCCCCAGCGCATTGTGGGGCGGCAGTGAATGCGACGGCTTGCGGAACGATGGCTTGTCGAAGGAGGTCGGCCAAGAGGCGTCCCTGTCCACGTCGCCAGTGGGCGATTCGGTCTTTGCCAAGGCCGCGTTGAGGAACCAGAAACAGTATACAAGGACGAAGGTTACAATAAGGACTTTGAGGGGGAGCCCCCCACGCCAGCGATAGGGAAGTGAAAGCATCTTGCCTAGCATAGGGGATTTCGCTGGAGAAAAGATGGAAGCTGAAGCCGAAAGTCTCTCCTATCGCGGTGTTGGGTAGATCTCTATAAGCCCCTAGTCACGACATGACTTCGTCCACTACCCCTCGACCAACGCTAGACTTGCTAGAGTGATCAGTTACTGTTGGACGTCTCCACTTCGGTCCAGACCCTACTACGAGCCTGTGAGTCGTATAGACCATGAATGTGGGGGGGAAACTTGCCATCGACCACAAGGAAGCGTACTCAGGGAAGCCGGAAATGGTATCTCGAGTTACAACGGCTCACTTACCCGACTGATGAGATCATTTATGCGCCTAAAAGTGTGGTTCGGACACGAAGGATTTCTCAGATCTTGGTCCGTCCGTGGCTGGACCGACGGTCCACTCCCGCAACTCGGTCTAGAATGGACCTCTATGCAACAAAGAAACTGAAAGATCACGCCAACCGTCAGGGCCGTGAACCGAAGATTTCGATTCAGTCCTACAAAATGACACAAACTACCTAGTAGCCACCGAGTCAATTACCTCACTGGTCGTACTTGGCTCCAATCCTGAGCGGATGCTACAAGACAATATAATCCACTAATGTTTCCTCCCGATCGCCTCAGAAACAATCTACCCCCCCACCAGGTGCCAGACTGAGTCCAGAGGTCTTCGACAATAGTCGGGCTCATTAGGATGTCATCTATGGAGAAAGAAAAACATGTCGAGATCGGAGTGGCCTCATCTCCATCTCCAAGCCCTGAAGAAACCGGGCGCAGGGAGACAAGCAGACACACCACGATCTGGATAGTCATTAATATCTTCGCAACCGTTGCAATTGTAAGTATCGGTCTGCCCGGAACGCAGCTGTGAGAAAAGCAGGAGAGAGCGAGCGTCAAATGGCTGACTCACCAGGTCTACATCAATAAATCCATCTTCTCCGATCCTGCCTTCAGGAAATGCCATTTCAGCTTCGTGGCGTATCACTTCACTATCACCGGGATCCTTCTGCAAATAGTGCGACGAGCCTCCATCCTCAAGATCACACCCACAGACACCCCCCTGCTCGCAATCCTGCCCCTCTCCATCGTCATGTGCGCCAACATCATCCTGATGAACCTGTCCCTGGCGCACAGTTCGATCGTCTGCTACCAGATCGTGCGCATCCTACTCACCCCGCTGACCGTGCTCATCAATCTCTTCTTCTACCATCTCAGAATCCCCTTCTACGCGGCCCTCGCGCTCGTGCCTGCCTGCCTGGGCGTGGGCCTTGTGACCTATGCGGATGTAATGCCTCGCCGGCGCTCCCTCGCCGACAGCCCGCAGACGATGGACTCGACGTCCACGCTGGGCATTATCTACGCATTCAGCGGCGTACTCTGCTCCGCGTTGTACACGGTCTGGGTGGCGCACTACCACTCGCGCCTGCACATCTCGAGCATCCAGCTACTCTCCAAGCAAGCCCCCTTTTGCGCGATCTTCATTGGCAGTATTTCCCTGTTCACCGATACATTCCCGGGCTGGACGACGATAACACCCCACCAATGGGGCCTCCTCTTCCTGAGCGGTGGGTGCGCGTGCGTGATCAATCTCTCGTCCTTTCACGTCATCAATGGCGCAGGCGCAGTAACTAGTACAGTGGTGGGCCAGGCCAAGACGTGCCTCATTATCGCACTGGGGTGGGTGCGCAGCTCGACCGCGGTGGCGACGGAGAGTGTTCTGGGTGTGCTGCTGGCGGTGCTAGGCATGGCACTCTACACGGCGGCCATGCAAAAGAAAGCTGTACAATAGTTTGTCTGTTCGCCTTGTTTGTTGCGGATGTAGTCCATTAGGAGAATTCCGTCATGGGGAAGGGGAAGTTGGTATCCAAGCTTAGGGCGTTTTAGGTGCGCACAATGAAAGGACGGTTCTGGAAAAGAGGCTCATCTTGGCATCTTCGGGGATTTTCAGGGATCGGAGATATTCAAAATATCACTTGCACTCAGTACGATAGCCTCGGTGACTCGGAAGAATCGGCTGATAACTCAGTGACGGCTGTATACACGAGTTCTACAGTTTCAAGCCAAAGACAGGATTCCCCGGGGTATGTACAGGACAGTAGTAAGAGTTGTCCCCTGCGTGGAACGCCTCCACCCCACAATCACTGCCTCTCACTTTCATGTATACTCAGCCCGTGATAATTCGGGAATTCCAGCAACAGCAAGAACCAGTAGACTGACTTGCTTAGGGAGAAACTCAATTCAGTATACTTCCCCAATCGCGAAAGTGGCAACCGGAGCCTGCGCCCGTCAAGTCTGGGTCGCGGATCCGAGTTCATGCTTAAATCGCGGATCCACCATGTCGACTTCCGCCAGTTCCATGGAAACTGTGAGCTTGGTGTCCGCAAGCTTAAAGCTCCCAAAAGCCTTACGGACAAAGAAAAGACTGATGTCATGACTGCACTGACCAAACACTCATGCTCATATCGCGCATGCAAGTTTTTATCTCGGAACCGGAGAGCCCTGACTACGGAACAAGCACAGCTTTGTAAACCTACTCAGGCCGGGCTAACCAGCATTGTTTCTCAGAAAGAAAAAAAAAGAAAAAAAAAAAAAAAAGTGGTGGACAAAGTTTTCTCGTCGCCCTGATAACATGAGTACTGGCTTTCGAGCATCGTATTTGATTCCAGGTGTCACAGTGTCGACGACAGTCAAAGACGACGGTCCATCGATTGATTATACGACACGGAAGAGACGGGTCTAGACTCATCGGTTCTGAGAACGAATAAGGTCTCTGAGATTGGCTCAAGGAGCTCCAGCAGTATTAGGATTGTCTTGTGATCAAGCTCACGAAGCATAATTGACAATACGTACAGTACCCACTTGAGTGTTAGAGGCCCATCCCACGCATCATACCCTACCTCTACCCCGCGGTGATGAAGCCTGTCCTTTATTGCGTACAAGATCATTTCGTGTCGTCCTCCTTACCCCCCCTCTCCAGGCGTCTATTCTAATTAAATTCTTTGCGTGAAAGCTTCCACGAGCTGAGGTGTTTCTTTAGATGCTGCAATGTATTCCCCTTCTTTTAACAGGAGCCCTAAGAGAGACTCGTTGAAGCGCATGATATACCCCTTTCCACAACCATCGTCCAGAAGGCAGAGCAAACGACTCCGGCGAATATTTTTCCTCTCCGCGCTGCTAGCCACGATATGCCTTTTCCTGAGACCCCACCTCTTGATCCCTTTATGCCTGTTTTCAAGTGATGGCAATCTCTCCTCTTTTCAAGACCACCACGACTATCTCCCCAAAGCCGAAGCACAAGCCCTCTGCGCGCAACACGACCTGCAGCCGTGGCGCGAGCGCACCCAGCGCCGCAAGATCTACGATATGGTTCCGTTTAGCACGGAGCTAGACTGGATGGAGATCCGCATGCACGAGCTAGACAGCCAAGTGGACTACTTCGTGATAGTCGAGTCCACCGAGACCTTCACGGGGCGGCCGAAGCCCCTGCACTTCGCGGAACACTACAGCAACTTCTCGCGGTTCGCGCCCAAGATCCTCTACCATGCGCTGGACCTCTCTCCCTTGCGCCACAACACCACCTGGGAGCGCGAGGCCTACACGCGCAACGCGCTCTTCACCGGCGTCTTCCCCTCCCTGCTGGGCGCCGCGCGCCCCAACCCGGACGACATCCTACTCGTCTCCGACGCCGACGAGATCCCGCGGCCGGAGACGCTGACCCTCCTCCGCAACTGCGTCACCCCGCCGCGCGTCACGCTGCGCAGCCGCTTCTACTACTACTCGTTCCAGTGGCATCACGTCGGCGCCGACTGGCACCACCCGCAGGCGACCGTCTACGCCGGGCTGGAGCGGACCCTGCTGCCCGAGGACCTGCGCATGCACAGCGCAGGCAGCCCGACGGGGCTCGACCTGGGCAACGCTAGCTGGCACTGCAGCTCGTGCTTCTCGCGCGTCGCGGAGCTGGTCCAGAAGATCCGCGGCTTCTCGCACACGGAGTACAACCGGCCCGAATTCGTCGAGCCGCGCGAGATCGTGCGCCGCGTGCGCCGCGGCCTCGACCTGTTCGACCGCCAGGGCCAGGACTACGAGAGGGTCGCCCGCGTCACGGACGTGCCCGAGTACCTGAAGCGGAATGCCCGCCGGTTTGCCTTCTTGCTGGATCGCGATCCCGAGAATGCCAACTTTGAGGACTATGTGGCGTGAACACCGTAGGTTTCTTTGCTGTCCGTGTCTGTGGGGTCAATCCATGGGCACAGTACTCCGCTAAGGATACTGTGGAGGACGAGGGATTTATTTGAGGATGGCTTGACTTTGGGGGGGGGGCTTCTATTTCCTGTTTGTAATGATGTTAAGAAGTGCAGTGATACGCTTGTCTCTTCTGTCGATCGTTCTTATCGAGTCGAGGTAGACTTCCTTTGTTGTGAATAGTGCTCATGCTTCCCATCATGATCGTCCCTATCCCGTAACGTAGTACCCAGAGCAAGCCTCTTCTCCTAACAATCTCCACGGTAAGAATAGGGTGCTCTTGAAAAAATCTACTAGCGACATACTCTCCGATAATGACTTCAGCTGTAGCGCCATAGCTATAGCACAGTGCATTGCCCCAAACACGAGCAGTTCCGCCCACCCGTGCCCTAAAGGAACTCGCACAATCCCACACCTCCCACCGGTGAACTTACAGCACAAGGCCGGCAGAGTGAGCCGCGCAGCTGCTCCCTTCCACGGGACGTTCAGAATTCTGTACAATCAAGCACCCACCCAAAGTACCGGAGGAGCCTCAACCCTAGACCCACGGGTTCCTAAGAGACACGATCGGGTACGAGCCGTGGGTCCGTCATCAGTCCCGGCCCCCTCTTCCTGGGCCCTTGAAGGGTCGGGAACTGCGGGAACGGTAGGAAAAGAGATAAAGGGGGTAGAAAAAAAAGGTAGTCGAAGGTAAAGCTTGTTTTCCCGGAGGGAACTCTATCGTTACCGGGGTTGAGCTTGCTTTAAGCTTCATAGTTCGATCAGCCGGTGCGTGCCAAGTCAATTTTGAAGTATACGGTAGGGATACGGGAAGGAGGGAGTGGGCTGGACATCATATTTGGTGAAGTTTAGAACAATTTTTCCTTCTTGGTATTTTACGCTTTGTGTCGGATTAATACCCGGAACTTCTACTTCCATAAAAGAAAACGGAATAATACGAAGATCGAGACTGAGTTTGAGGTTCAATTCCCGAGATGTTAGCTTTCCTGCTACATAGATTAAACTTCTGTTAGGTGCTATTTTCACAATAATTTTTGGGGCGACAATGGCATTACGAACTGGTTCTCGGGGTCATTACCACTTTCAATATTTTACTTATGATTTTGTTTCAACAAACCAGCAGACCATTAGTACGAGGTGGAACCAACGACAACCACTGTAGAACTAGGTTACATGTTAACCGTCAGTGGAAAGCATTGCAGGACCAGCGTTGCACGCTTGTCAGTCTCCAAAAGACAAATACCAGACGGGAACAAGAGAAATTACATAGAGCCAAAAGACAACGAAAAAGCCAAATTATTTCCACAATCTTGCTTCAATCATGGTGATAATCCCCAAAGCTCGTGCTCCTTGGAAATTGGTTTTCTGCTTTTCTTCACATTTTGGGTCATTTTGTTCAGAATTTGTGTAGCGGAATCAAGAGGCCACGGTTTGCCATGAATCTGTTGGTTTGTACCACGGGTCGCAGACGGTGAACGTCTTGCATGCGGTGGTCGTAGTATACGGTGGCTTAGTAGTTGTTGTGTAAGGGGGTTTTGTGGT